>NC_081420.1:73083550-73141458 GCF_949786415.1 Peromyscus eremicus | reverse complement strand
TAACTAGGGTAGTTTCATGGTCCAGTGGAGACACACTGTGAACCTGCCTGTAGGCTCTGTGACTAGGAATCAGTGGCCTGAGGCAGGAGAGAAGCCATGGATTGACTGCTTGCCTTAGCCAGGGTCCTAGAAGGAGTGTGAGCCCACTCCAAACAGATGTGATTCAAGAGTGTTTGTTACTATTGTTTTTTTTATTGATACTCTGTGTTTTTTAAAGCAATCCATAGCAAAATTGGAAGGAAGGTACAGAGGTTCCCTAACCACCCTTTGCCCCAATGAGGGCACATGCTCATCACTGACAACACACCTCCACACCACAACGGTATATTCCTTGCAATCAGTGAGCCCACACTGGTAAATCATCACTAAAGCCCATACTTCACAGTAGGGTTAGTAACAGGTTCTAGGACATTCTATAGACTTTGCCAAATATATGACAGCATGTATCCACAATTATGATGTCTTACAGAGTTAATAGCTCCAAATGGTTCTCTTTATCCTGTCTATTCTTTTCCTCTGTGCTAGTGCTGACTGTTACCAGTATTTTTATTGCCATCAAAATGAAATAATATAAAAATATAACACTTTCCAGTTTGGCTTCATTCAGTAAATGCATTTAAGTTTTATTCATGTCTCTTATGACTTAATAGCTGATTATTTTAAAGCAAGGAATAATACCTCATTTTCTAGCTATCTATTTATTTACAGGACAATGATTATTTCATACACTCTTTATCTGCTAAAATGTTGTAATTTTTGTTTATATATTTTTAAGATATATTGATTAGTAGTTTTCTTGTGTCTTTGTCTAGTTTCAGTCTTAAGGCACTAATGCAGCCTTGTGAGGTTAGCTGTAAAATATTCTCCATGCCTCTGTCTTCTGGGAAAGTATAGAAAATACTTTAAAATAATTAAAAAAATAAGTTTTCTTCCTTAAATACTTGGTAGAATTAAGTCTAAACTATATAGGTCTGCTGCTTTCAATTTTGGAATGTTATCAGTTATTATTTTAATTTGTCTAATAGACACAGATACATTCAAATTCAAATATTCCTTCTTTGAGCTTTGACAGATTGCATTTTTTCAAAGAATTTGTCCTTTTTATTCAGGTTGAAAAATTTCTCTCTCTCCCTCTAAACACCTGCCCTCCCTTCAATGATCGCGTGCGTAATTCAAACCCAGGTTCTATATATGAGAGAAAACATGGCATTTGTCTTTCTCAGTCTGTCTTATTTTGTTTAATACAGTGATATCCAGATGCATTCATTTTTCGTCAACTGTCAGGACTTTATTTTTTTTTTCAGCTAAATAAAACTCTATTGTGTGTATCTACCACCTGCTGTTTACCGACTCATCTGCTGGTGAGCATACAGGCTGGTTCCAGTTCTTAGATATTGTGAATGGTATGGCACCACGCCATGGGTGAGCATCTCTGTTTTACACTTATGTGGTGTCCTTTGAGCAGGGACTCAATAGTATAGCTGGGCCGTGTGTTTCATGCTCTATTCTTATGAGGAACTTCCATGGTGAGTTCCACTGTGACCTCACCATTTATCACACATTCCCACCAGCAGTGTCAACAAGTTCCTCTTCTTTACTTCACCTGTTCAGCATTTGCGGGTCTTCCTATGCTCAGGGCTAGCCATTCTGACAAGGAGGAGAGGGGATTTCAATGCAGTTGTTGAACATAATTTGAAGTTTGTTTGTTTGTTGTTTTCTTTTTTGCCATTTTTATTGCTTCTTTTTTTTTTTGAATCGTCTATTCAATTTATTTGCTCATTCATTGATTGGCTGATTTGGGTTTCGGTGTTTAATTTTTAACTCTTTAGAGTCTGTCCACTAATTTCCTGTCTTGTGGACAATTGACAAACCTTTTCTCAGATTTGGTAGGTTATCTCTCCACTCTGCTGATGTTTATTGTTTATTGTTTTGTTTTCTATGCAAAAGCTTCTAATTTCATGTAACTTCTTTTGTAAATTCTTGGGAAGATTCCCTATGCTCTTTTTAGAAAATTCATAAACTTGCAGGGGAGGTCTTTTCCCTTGTTGGTTAGGTTTATGCCTAGGTATTTTATTTTTATATTTTTAAACTATTATGACTGGGAATTTACTCCTGATTTCTCTCTTGCCAAGTTCACTATTGATATAGAGAAAAGCTACTGATTTGGACACGTTGATTTTGTATACTGCAACTTCTATTTGGATCCCTCTTATTCTAATTTTCTCACTCTTGTCTTACAGTTCTAGTTAAGACTTTGAACACTATATTAAACAAGAGCAATGGTGACACTGGGCACAATGGTCATGTTCCCGGATTTAGAAGAAACGTGTTTCGCTTTTCCCCACTTAGTATAATTTTGGCTGTAGGTCTGTTACACACATCCTTCTTACACTGAGGTATGGTCCTTATTTTCCTATGTTCTTCTGAATTTTTATCATACAGTGATGTTGAGCAATGTCAAAGGCCCCTTTCTGCATCTGTTGAGATGATTGTGTGATTTGTGTTTCATGTCTATTTATTTGTTTTATATTTATTTGTGTTACATTTGTTGATTTGCGTATGTTGAAGCAACCTTATCCCCCCCTCCCCAGGCTGAAACCAAGTTCTTCAGATTTCTTTTGTGTGCTGTTAATGTCCAGGGGACCTGTAGCAATGGTTTCCCTTTCGTTTCTGATAACCCTAATAGTAATTTTTTCCTTTTTTCTTTTAGTTATCCTGGATAGAGGCTTAACAATTTTATTGATCATTTTGAATTGCCAGCTTTTAGTTTATTCATATCCTGTTTTGATTTCCCCTTTTCAATGTCATTGATTTCTACAGTAATTTTTAATTATGTATTTTCTTCAGCACACTTTAAAATTAGTTTACCTTTGTAGCTGCCTATAATAGAAGTTTGGATCACTGAATTTTAGATATTCTTTCCTATTTTAGGCATTCAGTGCTATGAGTTCTTGATCTCAATATGCCCACCATCTCTACATCTTGCTATAATACTTGTTTTTTTTTCCCCAACATTGTTGTCCCTGTATGTGTGTTTCCCTTTTACTTAGGTCTGGTATTTTTTTCTTAATAACCAGATTAGATGCACTGGGTCAAAAGAACACCTCTATACTGGCCTTTGTTAACATGGAGGGAGGGTATGGGAATCAGTGAAGCATGCAGTAGTCCTCAGTGCTGTGAGTCCTCTGAGCCTCCAAATGAACCAGCGCATTTGCCCTGGGAACTTAGCAAGTGCTTAGGATTCTCTGACTTCTTACCTCCCCTCCAGTTCTTGGACAGGATGACTGGAGAGGGGTAGGAAGTTTGATTATTTCCCTTCCTCCAGATTGGTGAAGCTTGAGGATCCCAAGGCTTGCTAGCCTGCACTTTGGTAAAATACATTCTCTTGAACTCATTTTACTCTCTCCCTCTGATATTTTCTAGTATTTACTCTGAGAACCTGCTTGATCTCACAGAAGCAAAACAGAAGTGTGGGAGTTCCTTGGGACTAGGATCCCTGTTGTTTTTAAACTCTCCAACTCACCCTCCAACTCACCAGAATAGGGTTTCCACAAATTCATCAAACACTGCCTGCTATCCCAGCCCACTTCCAAAAGAGGCTCCTACTCAGGGGTTCCTGCTCAGTAAGAAGAAATTCTTCTCATCTGCCTGCTCATCAGTTCAAGTCTGCAGGTGGCAGCTCACCTTGTAATCTTCTGTGATAGACTCAAGAATTGGTGATGATTTCATCTATTCGCCTTCTTGCTACCTGCTTGGTAGAGTGATGACCTCTGAGCTCTCTTACATATTAAACTGGAAGTTGGGTGGAGTGAGCTCTTAAAGAAGTTGTGTTTGTGAATGTATTGGGAACAATGACAAGAGAAACAACAGAGATAACTGTTACTTATAAGTTTAAGGGGAAGAGAATATGGTTGACTTGTAAGACATCCTCTTCCTTGCCAGTGTGTCTGAATTACTGCAAACAGTGAGGATGGTCTTTTGAAACACAGATCAGTATTCTTAGGTGTCACACAAAGAAAAGTTTCTATATCTGACTCCAGCCCTACTCCATTGTTCCTCCTGCCTTCTGTAGTTTTCTAGTATTTCCTTTGTTATTGAGATTATGATACAATTCCATCATTACTCCCTTCCCTTCCCTCTCTCCAAGCTCTACCATATACTCCTCCTTGCTCTCTTTCATATTTATCTATCTTCAGTCTTAGCAATCTCCTTACTCACTACTCTCTAGACCAGTGGCTCCATGCTGGCAGTGTCTCTAACACCCAGACCACTCTTGTATCAGCTGCCCTGATGTGACTTTCTGCTGCTCAGCTAGAGTTACAAGATCATATACCCCAGGAGAAGATGTCCAGGCTGGAATCACACTCCCTATCTCCAGGACTCTCAATCCTCCTGTCATTTTTTTTTCTTCTGGTCTTAATTTAGTGTGCATAACTACCTAGTACAGTATGTCTCTTACTCATATATTATATACACTGTCTGAGGCTTCCCACCGGCACTTAAGCCTTATCAAACAGAGTTGTTTTGATTTATGACTGATAATCCCATATTCTCCCTGAGCAGATTCTTGTATATGGTGAGTGCCCAAAATACATTTCTTGGGCAAACAGGTGAATATTTACTTACAGTAAATGTTCATTATTGTAGTACTGAAGACAACTTATTTTCATTTTTTTAAAAAAATTCTTTTTTATGAACAATTTAAATGCTCAAATAGAATGTAAATGTGTATTTCAGGGTGATTTTATGTGTTTAATATCTTTTTTCTGGTCTTCATTTTATAGAACTGGTTGACGTTCTTGCTACTTTATTATATGTTTGCTTTCTTTAAGACTCAGAGGAAGCAGAGCCAAACTCCTGTAAGACTTCTGTCCTCTTGTGACAAGTACAGCTTGTGAACCAGACCATACTTCCCATTTACTCTGTAATACTGGAGAGACATAGCTCCAGACTATAAATAATTTCTTCGTGTTGTCAAAGGTCACCTACACCCTCGGGGGTAGTTATTATAGCTCTCTGTGTATTTTAGTTTTATACACTGAAAAATGAAATAACCCCTGCTGCCCTGAAGTTAAAATTTCATCTTTACTATTTAGTTGTACGGCTATAAAGGAACAGCTTTGTTTGCTTTTACTTTGGTTAAAAATACTTGTGTAAATAGCAACTTCTATCATCTGAGGTGATTCAGGGGCCACTGGGGTAGAAGAGCAATCCTTGTCAAACAGAAATCTCATCAATGTTTTTGTGTTGGTTCCTTATCCGTCTTTACATTTCAGTAACAGAGACAACTGTTAGTCCCAATGGGGATTCAGACTCTCAGTGCTGTGCCCTGGAGGACTGCTTTTAATTTCTCTGCTTCTTAGCTCCTTTGCCTGAAGTGTGTCATTTTGAATTGATGGTGCACAAGAGCCAAACGCCTGCCCAACCTGACAAGTAGAGTAATTGATGGTGTAATTGCCCAGTCTCTACGAAAGTTTTAACTGCCCTCTCCACTCACAGAGACCCAAAACTTCCTCATAGATGAATTTCCATCTGGGTATGTAGAGATAAATATATATTCATCTAACCTGTAGCTGGGCTGGAAGGGAGGATGTGGTTGCAAACTTACATATAAAAGCATGAAAACTGGAACCCCCAGCTAAAGATTATAGCTCATACTTCATTGAGTAATTACAACCAAGTAGAAATCATTTCATCTTTTTTGTTGTTACTGTTTACCTCCTGGTTCCAATGAAGGAACTTACCCTACCTTAAGCAAAGGCCAAGTCTTCAGCTGTATGTTTGCTTCCTCTGTTCATGGCTGTGGCCATCTCCTCTCCTGTGCATTACTAGCCCAGTCCTTCCACAGGCACCCAGTCGTCTAGGACCTCTCACTGGTAAAAGCTCTCTCCCTTGATTCCCCCTTTCCCAGCCTCTCTTTCTTCTCATCCCTCCACAGTTCTACCTCTAAGCAAGTTCACATTCCTGTATCTTTATCTCATTATTTTCCTTCATTTCTCTCCATTCTGCTGAGGTGGTGCTTGCCAAAATCATTAGAGAACTCCATGTTTGTCACTGTTTGGCAAAGGCGAGTCTTCTCTTCTTAATACACCCATTTCATGGCTTGTGAGAGACCACATTCCTCTCGGTTCCTCCTCTAAGAGCCACAATCTCCTATTTCCCAGCTCTTGTTCATCTATTTATCTCTAAATCTGGGTTTCTCCAAGAACACCATCTTTAACCTTCATGTTTTATTGTTGACACCCATGCCATAAGGTCATTCAATGCCGTGCTATAGAACATTTAACAAGTGACTCAAAAGTCATCTCTAACATGAATCCCTTCCTCAAAGTATGGACGACTTATACCAGACTGCCTACTCAATTAACTTTACATTGGTATTTACTTGGCACGCTAAATTCAGCACTCCTCCAATGGAATACATAACTACCTTCCATCCTATGTGAATAAATACAAGGGCTTACATTATCATTCATGCTTGGGAACACCACCAATATTATATTTTGGACAGCCTAGGTGATATATATATATATATATATATATATATATATATATATATAAATATAGAATTTGTTTTATATATAATACATCATGTTTATCATGTATATGTAACACACACATACATATGGCTCTTTATAGACAAAGGTTTTGAATTCATGAATTCAATCAATCCAGATTGAAAATATTTGGAAAAAATGGCATCTGTTCAGAGCTTGTATAAATATTTTTTGTGTAATCATTTCTTAAGGAATGCAGTATAACAACCATTTAATAGCATTTGTATGTATTATAATCTAGAGTTCATTTAAAATATATAGGAGGTTGTACATAGATTATTTACATAAGGAATTTGAGTGTCCAAGGACTTTGTTACCTGTGCAGAGCCCCCGAATTGATTCCCTGTAAATGCTAAGTGATGACTGCACACACACACACATTTTATATATATACATACATATATCACACGATTTTAATAGAATGCAGTATTGCAAATTTATATAAGAATCAACTACAAGTAATAATAACCTATTCCAATTTCTGTGTTTCTATTACTAGAATTTCCATAGTTTGATATTTACGTATTTCCTTTTCTTTCTTTTTGATAAGATATTATGAATTTGACTTTAGATTTTTCACTCAAAATAAAACCCAGCTGTGTATACACACAGCACAGCTGGTATACATATATGTATGTATATGTATATGTATATGTATATAAATGATCTCTGACCTCAAAATGATTCAGAATTTTTCCAAACTTGCTAAATGTGGCACTTTTTATTTTCCCCTTTTCATCTTTTATTTATTTCCCTCCTTCTCTTCTTTTTCCTTTCTCCTCTCCTCCTCTGTCTCCTCCCCACACTCCCTCTCTTCTTTTTGCAAGGATTATGAAAATAAACAAGGAAGCAAATGAGATCAGAACAAACTGAACAGCAAACCATGAAGTTTTACATGGCTGGCAGTAAGGGAGGAGGGAAAAGAAACATCATCTTGAATTCTACTCAAAGATAAAACATTCCCCTTTAAACTTTGACTACTATCCTTCATTCAGAAACATTCTTCTCTGTAGGGAGATGACTCAATGGATTGAACACTTGCTATGCAAGTGTCTTAGGTCTCTATTTATGTCAGCCACAGGGAGTGTAACATGCCTGGTGCTGCCTGGGATGGGACAGCTGTGGGCTACTACACTGTCATCTTCCAGGTTAGGGATCAAGGAAAGACAAGAGAGCACAACAAAAATACAGCTTTGGTTCAAGAGTGTTCATGACGATGAACTTAACTGCCTATAACCACCCTTCCACAAGTCCCACAATGGTTTTGTTTCAAATTTTATTTTAGTTGTACTACAGCATGCCTGTTCACAGTGCCACTCAGGGACAGAGATATCCACATACACTTTTAACAGAAAATACAAAGAAAATGATGAAGAGAAGGCGCATATAAACAACAGGCAGATAGAGAGAAGCACCACAGGCAGAATCATGACTAAAGTTCACACAAAAATGTCCTCTATCTCTCAAGGACATTTCTAATGCAACCTTTCATTAAAAAGCAAAACTTTAAAAGGAGAACTCATAAAACCTTAGGAAGAAATTACACAGAGAAAGAGATAAAAAACCGAACCGGTTACATCCTAAAAAGAAATTGAGAAAATAAAATCATGATAGAGAAGGATGGAGATGTAGCACTGAATAGGACTCAGTCCCCAGAGAGAGAAGGGGAAAAGAACAAATGATCGATTAGCTCCAGGAGCCAGAGGAAGTCAGCAGCAACACACAACAAGGCAAGTGAGGCTGATGAGGAAGAATCCACATTGAGGAGCTTGATAAAGCTTGATAAAGCTCCCTCAAGCCTCAAGAATTCCTTACAGAAAAAGCTAGTAAGGAAACCAGGAGGGAAGATTCACTACCTCCAGAATAAAGCATGCCACTAAGCAGATAGGAGAGAAACATTTGTAATGTCTGAGGAGAGGACATAGTCCTCTTAAATATCTTTTAACTGACCAAAGTAAGCTACACGCTCAATCATTCAGGGTATTTTAAAAGCAAACACAAGATGATGTATGATCACCAGAAATTATGGTCACAGAAGGCCTAAGATTGTTAAACAGAGACAATGTCAAAGGACAGTGTGATGATACAGAGATGCAGATGAGGAAGTAAAACTGGATTAACTCCATCCTTTATAGTAAAGGACAAGAAATAGATATTGCCGAGAGCTGGACCAAAATGATTTTAGCCATTTAAACTTTAGTGAAAAAGAAACAAGTAGAAAAACTACAAGTTCATTTAGATTCAACTCATGCACAGTCCCAACCACATCACAGAAGTGACGATGATCATCATGTGAACAAATTAACACCAGTGGGTAACTTTCTAAATGATGACATCTCAAATCAGTGGTTCTCCACTTGTGTGTCGTGACCCTTTTGTGGGTCACATATCAGATATCCTGCATACCTATATGATTCATAACAGTAGCAAAATTACAGTTGTAAAGTGGCAATGAAATAATTCTATAGTTGGAGGTCACCACAACATGGGGGTCTATATAAAGGGTAGCAGCATTAGGAAGGTTGAGAACCATTGTCCCAAATGGTTCAAATACACTATGAATATGAAGCCCATTTTAACTTTCTCTGTCAGCACAGTCTTTGCCCTCAATAAAATTCTCTCAAAAGTCATAGGGAACACATGAACATAATTTATTTGACCAGTGACTGCCTTACTAAGCAACATAAACCCTAATTACAGTTTGCCAAAGACAGACTGAAGTTAGGATTAAATAATCATTCTGAATAAATCATACACAGTATGCCAAAGAAGTTGAACAGCAAACAGAAAGTACTGCGCATCATGTGTGATTGGCCAGCAATGGTAAAGAATTCAAAAACTCATAAAAAAAAAATCAGTCTGAGAGGTCATGCTTAAGTGATGACTTGAGCAGGATTCAGTTTCTCTAGATATCAAAAGAAGGAACCATGCAATAACAACCTAGACTTGTATGAGTTCTTTGGAAATTCAAAAGGTGTTGTGGACTTAGACAGATGTTAAGGCCAAGCGTCATCTGGATCCAGTGCCTCTGCATTGTGGCATCTGTTGTGTGAGCTTATGTCCCCTTCACTCAGTTTCCTTCAGCAGTGATTCAGCATAGATAGTAGATGATGTAAATGTTCTTCAGTCGTTTTTGGGGAATCATCACAACTTACTCTTGGAATTACAGCGCTCACAGGCTTATATCAGATGTTTTCTCTCCCTGCCTACTTGAATTCCTTTATCTAGTGCTGCTTAGGAGTAGAGCTACTCATAGGACCTCTCCAAGAGAACACTTATCAGCTGCTTAACACCAAACAACTTAAGAGAACCCACATCTATACCATATATTTATACATAAACTGAGAGATTTCTAATCCCCAAACACGCAAACACTAGTTGCTAACTGCTCATCACACTTGCTAACTATACACCAGGCCCAAAGGTAATTTATCATCCTTTCAACACTTAGTATTCACTACCAGCCTTTGTTAATACTAGAATTGCCTCCATCAACTGCTTTTTATTTTCTATTATTGTTCTAGACTAGCTACTAGTCATAGCAATGGAGTTGACAGATTCCTATTTGAATAAAAGCCAACTCTGGGCTGTGTTCTCTTAAATCTTTGCTAATATGAGATACCCATAGTTCGCATCTCATTTTCAAAGCCATAGAATTAAGACACAGCCTACCTGGGTGAAGAGAAATATGTGTATCTGGGTCCCTAGTTTGACTGTTGTGAATCTTACTAGAGGATGGAGATGCCACCCTGGTGGCTGAACCCAGGCCGTGTGACCCAAGTGTCTGTAACAAAAATTGGACATCTGCAAGAGTTGCATCTACTATGGTTCACAGGGATGGTAGGAGGTCAAGTCCCAGCCAAAGGGGGATGTTAGATGCACTAAGCTCTCTTGCCTCCAAAAATTGCAATAACTTCAAGTCAGGAATAAACACAAGGAGCAAAATGCCTTATAGTTAACAATAAAGATGCCTGTGAAATTACAGCAATACCTGTTTTGGGTTAGGCAATATTAACTTTTGGAATCAAAGAAAGACTGTTGTCTAGCACTACACACAAGATTTGTAAGCAGGGATAGGTCACTGCCTTCTGCTGCGAAGGATGCAGGTCCAACCTCTCCAAATTTCAGTGTTTGTCTGATCTCTGCACCTCTCAAATCCAATTTCAGAGCACAAGGGCATAAGTATATGACTTCCTGTGAGCATATCTTACTCTCATAATTTTGATCAAGTCATAGAAGGTTTACTTTGTGGCAACTGTATTTTCAGAAGACCAAGCCGGTTTATCCCTTAAAGTACCTACTCAAAGCTTTCCTGTCCCTGCTAGAAAAAAATCGGTGTCTTTTGGACCTCCACAAGACATAATTTGGATTTCTTTTATGGAGCTAAATTTGCTTAATGGTTATTTACATGCAGGTCCTATTTATCTACTAGAGAGTAAGCCCCCAAGCAGATTCTAAAAGGTTCCACCTATCAGATCTTCCTGTTAAAAACCTTTTGCCAGGACTGAATCTTGCTTTTGACTGAAAATGGAAAATAGAAGAAGAGAACAGGAGTCTATTGAGGTAATCTTGGGGTTTGGTTGTCATAATAGATGAGGGGTGGTGTTAATATGAAGAAAGGGGACAAGGAAGTAACCTGGGATGGGGTAGCAAAGGTTCAGGTTGGGAGACATTTACAAGGAGAAGGGAACTGAACATAATGCTCATATAAGAACTAGCACATCATCTTAGAGTCCCATCTGCTAAGGAAGACAGCAAATTTCCCATAAGGTGACTTGCCCCTACCATACCTGTCAAAGCCTCTAGAGAACAGTTAGCTTGCCTAGGAAATAGAAAGTAAAATGGAGTCATCAGCTATGTGTTGTTGAAATAGGCCTTTTATTACTTCCTATTGGGTTTCCTGCTTTCTTAGCTCATTGTTCTGTTTCGTAAAATTAAAATCCTGTTTGTGTCACTTTACACTGCATAAAGTCCCACACCTGGTAAATAGTTTGAGAGCTCGAACCAGGCACTATAGCAAAATGGTTGGACAAGTTTTCAGTTTATCTTTCATTTGTTAATCTTTGACATGTGTCTCAAAGTTGTCTTATTCTCTACCTTCAGTTGAATCTACGGGTCAAGAAGGATAATTAACATAGTGCCACAAAGACAGGTATTTGGCGGCTAAGCACAACAGGTTAGCCTGTTTGAATAACTAAACTTTGTTTGAATAACTAAAACCTTGTACTGTTTGCTTCTGTGAAATCATATGCAGAATAGTGATTTATACACATCAGTGTTAATCAACATGAGCATAGAGAGGTCACCAAGTAAAATACTGAAGTGATTTTGATTATTAAATACATATGAAAAAATTAAAATAATATGCTAATTATTAATACCACAAAAGGACATTTTAATTTCAAAAATGTTATTATTTAACTGGATGCTGAGCTATATCTCCTAAGGAATGTAAATCATACCTTAAATAATATTTTTAGGTAAAACTTCCAAGTTTTATAAAGTATTTTAGGAACCTAATTAGATATTCTGTAGAATATTATGCTATATATATGCATAATATTATATACAATGGATATCCATCCACCATTCCCATGCCCATAACATCTTTTTGAGATGAGGAGAATTTCCAAAAATGACTCAGGGGTAGGACTCTGCCTCTCCCTGGAGACAAGTGAAGTGGTACCAACTGGTTTCTGCCACACACTTTAACTAGCGCTCAGGCCTAAGGCCAAGGCATAAATAATCAGATGGTCATGTGAGGTTCCAAACCTTGGAGAATGATGACAAGCTCAGAGTCAGTTTGTGAGTGTTGGAGGCAGTCAGGAATCCACTTTACAGGCAATGCTGGGGCCAGGTAAGTGGGCTTCAGTAGTAGACGGCTCTTGAGGAAGATGATGGGGTGTCCTGATTCCTTTACTACGTGCCTAAGCCAGCCCTTTGCCTTCATCTCAGTTCTTATGAGATGCCCATGTAGTTCACTAAGTTGCTTCTTCTTCTTAGTTGACTTGAATTGTTTTGAAGAACACGTGTTGCTCATAAGTGACTATGCCCATTAGCTGAGGTAATTGAATATTTCTAAACATTATATTCAGAAGCAAAACTTAAAAATATTATAATTCAGGTTTTTCACAATTACATATTCATTTCAACACTGCCAAATATAACAGGTGTGAAAACTGTTCCCCAGTGTTTGGGGATTCCTTCTCAGAAGGGTCATCCACGCATGTATCTTCATTCCTCAGAACACCTGAACAAAGCTTGGGTGACTTGTTAAGTCAGGCGTCGGCCTATGACAGAAACTTCCCATATCCATCCCATTTCCCAGCATTCCCTTTCCCATTAAGATACCCAACTTTGCAGAAAAAAAGTAAATAAGTGAAAAGCAATGCTAACATATAGACTAGTGCCACCTTTCTGTTATAAATTTTTTTTGTGTGTGCTGACAAAGTCATTCTTAAAAATGCTCCAAGCATTTTCAACACTATGGGGGATGGGACCTGGACTCAACAAGTGACATTTGCTTTCCATGCAAATATCCCATTAAATTCAAGTCACACTGAGAACATATGAGTTCCTTTCGCCTTAGCAACTACTGCATAGCAAACCTTTATGGAATCTTGAGTCACTTTGTTTTAGAAACCTGAGATACTGTTGTTTAGGTACCTGGCCTTCTCTGTGCTGCCCAAGCACTGATGAATATCAATGAATTCCATTAGCTGTTTTTGTAGCATCACGTCTTTGCCCTCGATCTGAGTAATGAATTTATGCTTCAGAAGATCCGACACTGTTGGACGCTTTTCATAATCTTTGGTCAAGCATCTGCATTGGCAAAAGGAATATGTAATTATTAAATAAGTTAGAGTTTTGAAATTATCATTCAGACTTTAAAAAAAAATCTACTCAGACTTAATGCTTCTCACAAATGTCAATTCAAAGCAGATCTCAAAAATATGAAATGGCAATGCAATACATGTTTGTAACAGTGCCCATATCTGTAAGGGATCATACTCCGGTGATACCACAGTTCAATCACCCAGTACTTCCGTTCATTTCCAGCAAGCAATGCTGCGAATAATAATAATAATAATAATAATAATAATAATAATAATAATAATAAAATTCTGTCTCCATTTCAAAGTCTCCTTTCCAAGTCACTCAAGATTAGAAGCCTTAATGTTTATATAAAATTAACACAAACTCTTTAGTTTCACCATGCTTTTAAGACTTTTAATCAGTATATTTCTGATAACCCAATAGAAAGTTAATCTGCTAAGAAGGCTAAGATTCCATGCCAGGAGAAATTTCATGAGGTCATGTGGCAGATATTTTAATGAATACCACACCTGTGGACAGGATCAACCACGGCATATTGGTGAGGAGGGATAAGGTTAGTGAACACACCTGTCTGGGACGGTATCATTTGAATAAATGTGCGATGTTTTTTCAGCTATGGCAGCTGTCTTCAAATACTTGTGAGAAAGATTTGACCAATTCTCAGTGGTCACTGGGGGGCAAAAACCCCTTGACTTATTGGTGGAAGAGATCTCAGGTTAGTGTGATTTTCATGTGCTTATCAAGGTGGAATTATTAAAGTGGAATCATACTTCTCACGAGGGTTATAAGCATTGAATGAGTGGATGAAATACTCTACAATCCCTTTGACCCTGAGATACAGTTTCTCCGACTGTTATTTGGGGATATCAAAATAAATCAATAAGAAAAAACAAACAGAAGCTAGGTCTGATGATACAGGACTAAAATCATAGAACTTCAGTCGGGCTACAGAATGAGTTTAAGACTAGACTGGGCAACTTAGACACTGTCTCAAATTAAAACAACAACAAGAACAGGAGGAGTGCTTTCTTAGGACATGTGAGGCCCTAAATTCAACTCCAGTGCCTCAAAACAAGAAGGAAAGGAAGAGTAGGAGAAGGAGGAGGAGGAGGAGGAGGAGGAGGAGGAGGAGGAGGAAGAAGAAGAAGAAGAAGAAGAAGAAGGAGAAGGAGAAGGAGAAGGAGAAGGAGAAGGAGAAGGAGAAGGAGAAGGAGAAGGAGAAGGAGAAGGAGAAGGAGAAGGAGAAGAAGAAGGGGGAGCAGGAAGTGGAAGGGGAGGAGAAAGAGGAGAAGGAGGAGGAAGAGGAAGGGGGAGCAGGAAGTGGAGGGGGAGCAGGAAGTGGAAGGGAGAGAAGGAAGAGAAGGAGAAGGAGGAGAAGGACGATGGCGAAGAGGAGGGGGAGCAGCAGCTGCCACCCAGTCCCTGGCTCAGTCAGTGCCATCAGTAATCTGTATCATTGATCCTCCGGGGACGATAATTTGACAATTTATTTCATTGGGCTTAGCCAAAGCCTTCCCTAGGGACGCTAAAATATGCTATGGAATGAGGCTGGTGCTGTCTAGAAACCGGAACAGGTGCTCTTTGGTTTCATTTGGTTTAACAGAATGAAGCCGTTTCTACATCTACAGCACTTTGGCATCTGCACTAAGGAGAGTGACAGATTATTTTATTCAAGTTCAACTTTGCCAAATAGCCAATGCCTACCTGTCTCTGCTAGACATAGGAGTGACAGTGACAAGGAAGGGGACAGTGCTCTATTGTCCAGCTAGACAGAAGGACATCAGAAAAGATCAATAACATTGGAAATGTCACCAGTGGGAGAGGAAAGAACAGCACACGGGCTGCAAGCAATATGAATTGCCTGGGGAAGATGGGAACTGAGTCTTAGGAGAACACTGGGGAGTGAGTCAGCTAAGCCAGGACCCACTGAGTGTCTGAATCCAAGGCTCTTGAAACCCAAGATTGTCACTGTGGGGCATCTCAGCCACATCAGTGATGTTTTCCAGAGACTTGAAGAATGACAGGATGGCATGCATAGCAAATGCTTATGGTACCTTGCCCTTAAAAAAATTATCAATCCCTGTTGAGTTCCCACAAACTATTTCATCTAAATCTCCCGTCTTTAGAAGAATACATGGATATATTGGCAGGATCCCAGTGACAGCAATGTGCCCTGGCTACACATGCAGAGTGGGTCAGCACATCAAGTCATCACCATCCTTCCCTCCCAATTACAACCAGGAGTCATCCCTTATCTTCTTTGTTTAAGGTAAAAAACAGTAAACATTGTGAAAAAGTTCAGCAGGCCTCATTTTTCAGAATGGCTGACCCACTTCTAATTGTGTAGAGGCAAATCACTTCTGCTGAACAGCTGCCAAGTGAAGTTCCTCTCTGAAATGCATAAGCTTTTGATAAATGTGTGCTGTGGGATGTATGGCAAATGTGTTGCTAATTAATTAATAAAACACTGATTGGCCGTTGGCTAGGCAGGAAGTATAGGCGGGGCAAGGAGGAGAATAAAGCTGGGAAGTGGAAGGCTGAGTCAGAGAGACACTGCCAGCCACCACGATGAGAAACAGCTTGTGAAGATGCCGGTAAGCCACAAGCCATGTGGCAAGGTATAGATTAAAGGAAATGGATTAATTTAAGCTATAAGAACAGTTAGCAAGAAGCCTGCCATGGCCATACAGTTTGAAAGCAACATAAGTCTCTGTGTTTACTTGGTCGGGTCTGAGAGGCTGTGGGACTGGCAGGTGAAAGAGATTTGCCCTGACTGTGGGCCAGGCAGGAAAACTCCAGCTACAAATGTGATCTTCAAATGAACTGGCTGCATTGACACACCCCTGGCTGTCCTAAGAGCCAGTAATGCAGACCAATCAAGGGTTAAATAACCCACTGCATGGGTAATAGAGCAGGTGGGAGATGCAGAGGGTGAGGCTGCTGCAAAAGCAGCTGAGCAGCTGAGCAGCTGAGCAGCTGAGCATGTTCCTGGCTGATAAAGGGTCCTTGGCTATGGAGAGGTGAACGAACTTGACCCCGAGGTCATTATTTAAGCGGGAGTAAATTCATTGAACCTTTAGCAGATAATACAGATTCATTCTCTCTCTCTCTCTCTCTCTCTCTCTCTCTCTCTCTCTCTCTCTCTCTCTCTCCCTCTCTCCTTCCCTCTCTCCTTCCCTCTCTCCCTCCCTCCCTCCCTTCCTTTCTTTCTTTTTAACGAAATGGTAGAGACTTCTGGAAACCCCTGGAGCTGCTCCATAGATAAGAAGAGGAGAATTCAGATGCCTGTGACGACCGTCAAAACCTCCATCCACACCGTTCAAAGCTACAGCAGGCTGGCATTGCTTTAGTTTTATTTGAGACTCTATTGCTACTCACTTGCTAATGAAGTCATTGAACTCTGCTGACCATAGCTCAGGCTGCCTTAGTTTAGGGGGTGGATTCCTGGAAAACAAGAATCAAGGTTGGAGATTGTACATTGATCAGATGGTGAAATATGAGAAGCAGCCCAAGACCAGAGAATTACTGCAGTCCTAGGTTCTGCCTGTACCATCAAAGATTGCCATCCTTTCCCAATTCCAAGAAAGATAATTAGCTATTCATCATTCTTTATATAAAATGACAGCTTCCTAGTTTCTCTGAAAGCATTTAACATATAACCCAATTTTCCTGTTATCATTATTATTATTATTTTCTACTAAAGAATCATCTGGCTTTTACCTAAAATCCCTAGGAGGAAATGTCAATATTTATTAAACACTGGGGGAAGAGTTTCCTCTCTGACCTCTCTGAGTCCTACAGAAGTCTCTGAGGAACAGCCACGGTGCATAGAGGTACCCTGGAACAGGTAGCAAGCTGCAGCAGGGAGGGCACAATGCTTCCTGGAGCTGTTCCTTTGTTTCTAGAAAAACGGCAGGAAGCACGTGACAAAAGCAAAGATCTGTAACATACCATTAGCTATAGAGCTCTGCACGCCACTTAAAAGATTTTGCTATTAATTCTTTTTGTTTTTTAAAGCCGAACAAATCTTTTCCTTTTTGGTGCATCTGTGCTCACAAAGGACCAGCACTTGACAGTGAGCCTGATGTGACTCTGTAATCAAGCAACATTGATCAACCATGATGGCTAAATTTGCTGAAGTGCCGCTTTATGTTAATTCTAACAGCTCTTTGTTTTCATTAGGGGGATGGAAATACTTTTGTCTTCAGTCTTGCATTGCTCCTTAAACAGCTTATAATGAAATTAATGTACAGTCGGTACAGGCTCATTAATGCCAAGTGCAGCTAACGCATCTAACCGGATCATGCCCAAGTGTCTTTCAGTCCGGAGAAGTATTCTAAGACTGCTGATTTGCACATTTAAAAAAGTACTTTTTTCAGCCAATAATTTTGTTTCTTGTCCACTGAAAATTTTCTTTTATGAGCTGTATCGGATCGGATTGCCTTACGACGAGGTTTGACAATTTCACAGTGCCTAGAACTGTGGCTTTTTGGATCTCCCTTTCAACATGTTTCTACAGCTAGTAGTCTCAGAGTTCCATTTAAAGATACAGTAGCAGCAGAAATAGTAGGAAATAATTAGCACACTGCACTTTACAGAACTCTCAGTACACTGTTACCCAGGCACAATAGATCAGTGGTTGCCATTCTCCATGTTTGTGTCTTTATCATCAAGATGATAACATGGGGTTAAACATGGTGGTTTATACCACAAGGAAGGTGACTTGGGCATGTATAGTTTCACCTTATACACTGAAGGACAATAGAAGTTAGAAAAAATGTATTTCTCATGTTTTCAAAATTTTAATGAAATGTTTTTAGAGCTGGTATACAGAGGATTCCCTCTTTCCTCTAATCTTGTTTCCCCCACATGCCAAATAAGCAGCATGTTTTATAAGACCTGAGATAACACTGGACATTGAAATATAAAGAGTGATGTAAATATTGTAATTCAGACCCATTGCACAGAAAATTCCAAAGTAATAAACTTTTTATTAGTATTATTATTATTTTAATTTTATAATTTAATTTAATTTTACATATCAGCCATGGATTCCCTTGTTCTCCCCCCTCCCGCGGCCCCCCTTCCCCCCACCCCACCCCCCATTCCCATCTCCTCCAGGGCAAAGACTCCCCTGGGGATTGAGTTCAACAACTTTTAATGTTTTTAATTACACATAAAAAATTTCAAAGGGATCCACTTGAGAATGAATAAAACATGATGGCATTGTTTCTTTAGGACTACAGCATTCAGTGCCCCACCCCCCACCACTCCAGGTATGTCTTCACATGTTGAAATCACAACCTTTGACTAATAGGGTGTATAACTACTGACTATCATGTCCCACTGTCCTGGATCCCTGACAACACAAGCCGTGTGTGTGTTTTCCTTATAATTAAGGAATCAGGAAAAAATTCTTAAGGTCTCTAAAAATAGCTCACCTATAATTAAGATGGATTTTTTTTTTCATATTGGCTTTCTGAGACATCTAGAACTTATCAACACATATTTAAAATAACAGAGAAATTAGCTAGCTGTAGTGGTACAAGGAGGGAGGTAAATATTGACGGTAATAAGACTAGATGGCCAGTTCAAGGGTAGCTAAGGCTACACCTTTAAGGTGGGCATCGTGGTGCACATTTGTAAGCCCACCAATGGAGATGAAGCAGGAAGATCTGAAATTCAGGTCAGCTTCAGCTACATAATGAATAAGGACAACTTAGGTTACATGGGACTTTGTCTTTAAACTTTCTAGACCACTTCTGAGTATTTCCATGATGAGAAGTCAGTCTCAAGAAAAAGGGGGAAAAAATGGGCTGCAGATCTTGGACCTGCTGGTCACCTGACCTTGGTATTTTGAAGAGCGCTCTCATGGGATGCAGCTCAGCTAGTGGAGGATCTCCATCACCAAGCTCAATAGCGGTGATACCCAGGGACCATGTGTCACATCTAGCATCGTAAGTGGTATCTAATTGCTGTTCACATGCAATCACCTAGAAGACAAAAACAGAAAGGAAAAAGTGTCAAGGTTTCAACAGGCAAGCAGAGAAATGTTCAGAGAAAAGTGCTTAAACTGGTGAAGTTGATAAGTGAAGATAAAAGGCAGTAATTTGGAAGGAAAGGGAATCATATAAATAATAATATTTTTATTCTTAGCACAGACAATATAATAGCAGGTTTGCAGATACATGGGGACAGGGGCTGTGAAAAGGAGTAGTTTGGAAACTCTTATCAAAAAGAAAGAAATGGTGCCCTGTGTGGAATGGGACCAAACACACGGCTCATGACTGGGAGATATTCACTCAACAAACCGAGGGGCTGGGGGTGAGGGGGTGGGTTGGGGAGAGGCATCACCCAGCAGCAAAGAAAAGTTCATCTCAGAGAACTGGAAGGAATCAAGGGAAATCAACTTGAGGGCAGTCTAGTTAAATGGACTTGAACCTTACTGGCAATTAGAATACAAAAGCACCCGGGGATGAATGAGAAAAATTTGGAAGAATGCAAATGACTTAAACCATTACTAACAAAAAAGTCAACTCAATAAAAATAAACACTAATGGAAAGGTACAATGGCTTATTGGAACCACACTAAATTTTCAAACTGCAATCTACTGCCACTAACCAAATGTGACAGAGAGTCAAAAGAAAGAAGGGAGGGAGTTGAGTTTGCAATACTGTAATACAGTACTACACAGAGAAAGCATTGCATTAATTTCCTTTATAGCATTTCTAAATGTGCAAGAAGCCTATAAATCAGTGGTTCTCAACCTTCTTAATGCTGAGACCCTTTAATACAGTTCCCCATGTTATAGTGACCCCCCAACCATAAAATAATTTCATTGCTACTTCATAACTGTAATTTTGCTACTGTTATGAAATGTAATGTAAATATCTGATACACAGGCTATCTGATATGTGATCCCCAAAGGGGTTGGCAGTCCACAAGTTGAAAACCACTGCTATAAATGTTCCTTGTTAATATCAGTGATCACAAAAAGGAAATTCAGCTTCAAATTGTGAAAAACATTATTATTATTTATTTTTGAGATTATAATACAATTACATCATTTTCCCCTTCCCTCTCCCTTCCAAACACTACCATATAACTCTTCTTGTTCTCTTTTAAATTCGTGGCCTCTTTTTCCATTAACTATTGTTACATGCACATATGTATCTGCATATATATCTGAAAACATAAATACAACCTTTTCAGTCTGTAAAATGTTACTTGTATGTATGTTTTTAGGGCTGTCCGTTTGGTATTAGATAACCAATTGCGGTCCTCTTCCTTGGGGAAGACTGTTTCTCCTGCTCTCAACATTACTTTGTAGTTTTTTGTGTAGGTTTGAGGCCTTGTGGTGGCCCCGCCATCCACTTTGGCTTTGTTTATTGTTGTCCTTGTTCAGCTCATATTTAATCAGTCATGCTGGTGTGGACTATGGATGCAGGTTCTGAAATTACTAGAGACACAATCTCACAGCAAAATCCCTGTTTCTCTGGCTCTAAGAATCTTTCCACCCAATCCTCTGCAATGATCTTTGAGCCTTAGTTGTAGGAGTGTTTTGTCGATGTATCCAATGGGCCTGGGTTCCATAACTATACAATTTGATTGGTTGTGGTTTTCTGTAATGGTTTCCCCATCTGTTACATGAGAAATTTCCTTGATAAGGGCTAAGAGCTACATTTATCTATGGGGATAAGGACAAATATCTAAAATACAGTTACAGATTATGCTGCTTTAGCCAAGTGGGGATAACTATTATTTTTTAAACATTATTTGTGTGTGTATGTGTGTGTGTGTGTGTGTGTGAGAGAGAGAGAGAGAGAGAGAGAGAGAGAGAGAGAAGGAGGGAGGGAGGGAGGGAGGGAGGAAGAGAGAGATCATGTGTGTATGAATTCAGAAGACAACTTGCAGGAGTTCTCTCCTTCCTCCATGTGGGTTCCAGAGTTTGAACGCAGGTCATCAGGCATGACGACAAGCTCTTTTACCTGCTGCATTATCTTACTGGCCTTTGAAAACCATGATTTACATTAAAAACGTTTTGAATTTTGTGAATGTCATCTCACAAGACACAAATTATTTGGGGGGTGATGGCAGCTTAAAGTCCCATCATTTAACTACAATTCGGTAGTCTCTGTGGGACTCCATTGGTGACTCCAGCAAACATTGAAAACCCCTGTGTGGGCTCCAAGAGTTGAGCTGGCAACCTTCACATACACTACTCAGGAGAGTCTACTCCTTCACATACACCACTAAGGAGAGTCTACTCCTTCACATACACTACTCAGGAGAGTCTACTCCTTCACAGACACTACTCAGGAGAGTCTACTCCTTCACAGACACTACTCAGGAGAGTCTACTCCTTCACAGACACTACTCAGGAGAGTCTACTCCTTCACATACACTACTCAGGAGAGTCTACTCCTTCACATACACTACTCAGGAGAGTCTACTCCTTCACATACACTACTCAGGAGAGTCTACTCCTTCACATACACTACTCAGGAGAGTCTACTCCTTCACATACACTACTCAGGAGAGTCTACTCCTTCACATACACTACTCAGGAGAGTCTACTCCTTCACATACACTACTCAGGAGAGTCTACTCCTTCACATACACTACTCAGGAGAGTCTACTCCTTCACATACACTACTCAGGAGAGTCTACTCCTTCACATACACTACTCAGGAGAGTCTACTTCTTCATGATGAATGAGTCCCCTTAGACGTGACACCAAAAGCCATACTAGTGAATATCTAAATAGAAAGGTATCAATGTGTTTAAAAAAGAGGTAAATAGATGATTGATATATTGATAGATGATATATAGGTAAGTGACAGATGGTAGATGGATAGATGATAGGAAGATGGAAAAATGGTAGGTACATGATAGATGATAGATAGGTGATAGATGAGTGGTAGATAATTAACAGATGAAAGATAAATGATATATTATCCACCATCTATACACATACAAATAATGTACTTATGTATTTATTACTGGCCTTTAAACATTGGTCTACTGATTTCTTTCTGTTTATTTCTTGTGAACTTGCCCACAGCCCAGAACCAAGCTCTACCAGCAGCATTTGTCTGCATCTGTATGCCTTGTCCCTGCCCCATATCCTGTGTTATCTCATAGCTGTGTGGCCTTCTCTTTCTCAGTCAGCCTGTGTGCTTATAGGTTCATCCTCCGGAGTTCTAGGAGCAAGCATGAGACTCCTAGGTTTTACTTTAAATTTCATATGTTAAGTATTAAGACATTATTATTCATAATCAGCCAAAAAAATAGGAACCCAGTCTCTTAAGTGAAGAATGGATACACATAATGTGGTATATACAAATAGTGAAATATTATTTATCCACAGGAGTACAGAAGTACTACAGCATAGATGAACCCTGAAAATGAACCAGGGGGAAAATCCAAACACAAGGGACACATGCTCAGATTCCATCAATACAAGGTGTTCAGAATAGACCAATCTATACATCTTAAACTAGATTAATGCTGGACTAGGATAGGGGAGGGACAAGGGAAATACTCACATGGTAAAACCTTTCATTTAGGAACATAAAAATGTTTTGTCTTAGACAGTGGAGGTGATGGAGCAGTTCTAACTATCCACTGACAGCCACAGAACTGTGTAAGTAAAAAAAATGAATCTAATGCATGTTACCTATGTCTCTCCAAAGCCGGGAAAACACATATGAACTTTCTCTTCTGTTGTCTAATACATGTGGTGGTATTGTGTTCCCCAAAATATTGTGCACCCTAATAAACTTATCTGGGGCCAGAGACAGAACAGCCACTAGATACAAAGGCTGGAAAATGGTGGTACTCACACCTTTAATCCTAGCCTTCTGGAGGCATGGATCTCTGTGAGTTCAAGGCCACACTGGAAATAGCCAGGCATGGTGACTCACACCTTTAATCCCAAAAAGTGAGCCTTTAATCTCAGGGAGTGATGGCAGAAACAGAAAGATATATAAGGCATGGAGATCAGAATCTAGAAGCATTTGGCTGGTTAAGCTTTTGGCTGGTTAAGCTTCAGGCTTTCGAGCAGCAGTTCAACTGAGAGCCATTGGGATGAGGACACAGAAGCTTCCAGTCTGAGGAAACAGGACCAGCTGAGGAACTGGTGAGGTGAGGTAGCTGTGGCTTGTTCTGCTTCTCTGACCTTCCAGCATTCACCCCAATAACTGGCCACAGGTTTGATTTTATTAATAAGACTCTTTAAGATTCCGGCTACAAATACATTTTGGCCTTTATGTAATTTGTGGTTGTGTGTGCTAGAAATGTAACTCAGGGCTTGCATCCTTCCTCCCATTATTATCTGATAAACAGTTGGTTTCAGAATATGGAGTCGACCCTACCCTTCTCATATTTCTTTGGTGTGTTGCTATATATCTCAGGCCTCAGCATTCCTTAGTATGAGGATTGTAGGCATCTCACACTAACTGGTTAACATAGTCTTTTTTATTACTATTTTTTTTCTAGTAACATTGTTACATCAGGGTAATGCTCATCTTTCAGGATAACACACAGTTGTCTGGCTTCACATCTTGGGACACTTCCCTGTAGGTCTGGGTGAACTTGCATTCCAGGTTGTTTAGAATATCCCTGGTTCATGACTGCTGTCCTTGGATCTGTACATCTACCTTGTGATTAGTATAGTAAGTTGTATGGTTACTTGCTGTGGTCACTTGACCCTTCAATCCTGGCACACTTCAATCCAGACTGGAAAGAATGGCTTTATGTAACCAAATCATGCTGTCTTTAAAGTAGAATTCAAATTATAAATGCTAACCAAGAATTTTACTTTCCAAGTGATTAGTTTCTAAAACATTGAAATATTTCTTAATGATGAACATATTCTATGTGTTTACCCATTTCCTTCTAATTCTTACAAATGTGTCATTAAATGCTTTGATCTCCCTGGTGTTAGGGCTTGAGCCAGGGCCTCATGCATACTGGGCAAGTCACATGTATGCTGGGCAAGTCCTCTACACAGAGCAGCATCTTCAGACCAGCAGAAACGTTATTACTAACAACACAGAAGCAGTGCATACAGGATACCTTGCAGCTAGAAATCTGGTTATTCAGAGTATGTTCTTTAAGATCAGAGAGCACATATTGCAGAGAGAAGAGAATAGGCACAAAATAATGACATCAAAACAGTGACTAGCAGGCATATATAAAGGAATGCTTCTATTACAGGCAAACAAATATATAATTGTTACTGCAAATTAACATAAAATATAAAGCCTAAATATTTCTCATGTAACATTACAATCACTTTATGTCTTAATTATGAATATATGCAAATAAAACACAATATTTGGCATAGAATTACATTTTTTATTGACTTCTCACTTTTGTAACATTTAAAAATACTGATGCTATATCTGCTGGGCGGTGGTGGCACACACCTTTAATCCCAGCACTTGGGAGGCAGAGCCAGGTGGATCTCTGTGAGTTCGAGGCCAGTCTGGGCTACCAAGTGAGTTCCAGGAAAGGCGCAAAGCTACACAGAGAAACCCTGTCTCGAAAAACCAAAAAAAAAAAAAAATACTGATGTTATATCAGAACAATTCTGAAGAAGCTCTTATTGAATTTTGTGCTGGCTTTTACGTGACTATAACTTCATTTCTTCTCAGATATGGTCTCTGTTAAAAAGATTTTTAATCCATTGGAGCTCCAAAAACACTTATTAAAATTGTATCCTTTTCCTATATGCTACATTTTCACTTTTCAAAAATAAGTAATAACTGAATTAATAGTTAAACAGAAATAGCATGCCAGGATTTCATTTTCAAACAAATTTAATTGGAAGATTTTGCAATATTAATGTAGCATTTGAATCACTTCTCTCTTTGCTCCCTAGAATATCATATACAAATAGCAGAGCTCTTCCCAATGGATGCAGAGAGAGTTTTCAAAATGAAGCGTTCTTTATTGATCAACATAATTAAAAAGATTAAAGGCATTAAATAGGGACTGTTGGGAGAAGGTCTGATTCTTGAACTTTTGGCTATTTTAGCAGTTTATCTACAAGTTCCCCAGGGTAATAACAGAAAATTTTTTTAAAGTTTCACTTAGTTTCTGGGCTGGTGATTTAACATAGGAACTCACCACATGGGTTGACAGACTTGAGTCTGACCTAAGAAACTCAAGGGTTCTCATAAAATTTGTATTACTATTTAAAAGCAAAATGTAGCGAGACAGTGGATGTAAGTGAGGGCACAGTGAAATCACTGAACTAGACTGCTCAGTGGGTAGAAAGAAAGGTTTATTGGGGATCAAAATGCCAACACTGTCTCTTGTGTGTGTGTGTGTGTGTGTGTGTGTGTGTGTGTGTGTGTGTGTGTGTGTGAGACTGGGTGGGGCAGAGAGAAGAGCAGAGCGAAAAGACAGAGGGCAGCGGGCTGGGGATTGGCAGGACTACGTCTCAGGAGTAGAGAAGATAGTGAAAACGGTGTGTGTGGGTGGGGGTGTGGTCTTGACAATTATAAGGGGTTATGTTGTGGGAGGAAGGCAGGTTAGCTGGAATGACCTGAGCACTAGTATAGGGCTTTAGTCTGTTGGAGGCTTGTTTGAGTTAATAGACAACCAGATGTCCTCTCCAGATTTGGGGATTGTAGGGTCCAACAGGAAAGTAATGCCTTTTCCTGGCAAACAGAAACTCACTTCGCAAGGTTTCTGAAGATGATAAGTGTTTACTGGGTCAGAGTCCTGCTTGAGGTGAGCCCAGACTGCCACTTTTGGGGGGTGGGTTGAGACGTAACAGGGACGACAACTGTAGTGCCAGCATTCAGAAGAATGAAGGAAGAGGACACAGACAGCCTATATCAAAATACCAAATAATAATAATGGGAATGGAGTAATAATAATAAAAAGTAAAGATAAAACAACATACAAACATCCAGAGTGCAGATACATGCTTGACAACTCAAAGTAAATTTCAAGAAATAGCCTGCAAAAGTCTCTTTCCCTCACCTGACTCTGCACATTCATCTTTCACTTATTCACGCGTTCCTTCACACCCAGTTTACCCAGAATACCCATGTTCCTCCTTGCCCACATAAAAAATCCCACATTAAAACAACACAGTAGACATTTTCTTGTGGTACATTCCAACATATTTAGGGAGAAAAAGCATATGTGTAAAGGAAAACCTTGTCTCCTTCAAAACTCTCTGACCTCAGGAGCCATCCAAAACGGTGTTCCTACAGAGGTGTTCAGGCGGTGCCGGGTGCTGCTGAGCTGTGCAGACACACCTAGAGAGAAGAGATGAGATGGTTTCTTGCATTAACTACTCATGTGAAAGGTTCTAGCTGCTACACATTTTCTTACAAATTCACATCAGAAGTCTGTTCCTCAGAGCTGCCACTGGATTTGAACCTCACCTTTAAGGAGCCTAAATCAGGATCTCTGTCTAGCCAAAATGCAAAGTGGTCCTCCTATTTTTATTTTCCATATCCAAATTCTATCCAACTGTAAGCCCCACCTAAAGGCTTAACTTTTCTCATGATGGTTTCTGTTCTGCCCAATCACATTGCTCTCTAACTCTCCTCATAATCTACAGAGTAAACGATTTGTATCACATATTTGAATGGTGTTTCCTATCTTCTTCTTTCCCCTGAACAAATTCTAGTAAACAAATGTTTTATAGGGTGTTAGCAGTTGACTTGAGAATACACATACAATTACTTTACTAACCTTGTTCATGTTACATGTTATCTTGTTGGGGAACATTATTTTAAGGAGTGTAACTTTTGTTTATGTTGCATTTGTTTAACTCTGTGAAGCTGTGTTACTGTGCCTGTCTAAAACATGATTGTCTAATGAAAAGGTGACTGGCCAATAGCAAGGCAGAAGAAAAGATAGATGGGGCTGGCAGGCAGAGAGAATAAATAGAAGGAGAGATCTGGGAACAAGGAAAAAGGAGCAAGAGAACAAGGAGAGGAGGACGTCAGGGGCCAGCCACCTAGTCACACAGCCAGCCATGGAGAAAGAGTGAAAATTAAAAATACAGAAGTAAGAAAAGGAAAAAGCCCAGAGGCAAAAGGTAGATGTTAAGTGAAGTTAATTGAAGAAAAGCTGGCTAGAAACAAACCAAGCTAAGGCCATGTATTCATAATCAATAATAAGCCTCCACATGCGATTTATTTGGGAGCTGGGTGGCGGGCCCCCCAAAAGAGCAAAAACAAATAACACATCTGACTGAAAGTTTCAACCTACTTTCATCTACCTAAACCAACACCTGCAATAGCATCTGCTCCTTTTTAAAATTTAAATTTATTTTTTAACTGAACAAAAATTTCCACAAAATTATGCACATTTATGAGAAACCTCATGATGCTTCGATATACATGCACACTGCAATGTTTAAATAAACTTAAGCATACATATCTTCTAAGGTTTCCTTATGTTGATTAAAGCGTTGACAACCACTTCCTCTTGCTTTCTGAGACATATACATCATCTTACACTGCTAATTACCATCCAGTTAGAATCAACTTTTTCTTTAGAGAGATTACAAACTAAAGTGAACAGGTATAACCAAACGCTCTAATCATCATTCTATTACTTCCACCTGGTTAGAAATAACTCCTCCTAAACTTCAAAACAAACAAACAAACAAAAAACAAAACAAAACCAAAACAACAACAACGAAACATGGATTAAGCTCCCTCCCTTGATTTTCATATACATTGTGGCTCCTCATGTATTCGCCTCCCAAGATGCAATGCTCCTGCCCTCTGGCCTTGTTGGCCTCCACCTAAGCCACAGCTTTCCCTCTTTGTTGTTCTTGCTTAGCCAAACCCCTCCTCAGTGAGTCCCAAAGGCGACTCTCCTGCTGCTCATCTGATGATCCCAGTAGAGGAAAGTATCAACTGAGACTTCATTCCTTCATTGTTCTTGCTTAGCCAAACCCCTCCTCAGTGAGTCCCAAAGGCGACTCTCCTGCTGCTCATCTGATGATCCCAGTAGAAGAAAGTATCAACTGAGACTTCATTCCTTCAAGATAATGTCTACTTTTTACTATGAAATTAAAAGGCCAGATTTGGTCAAATAGACACTTCTGTGATGGAACTCTGGACCAATCTGGTAGGGACAAGGCTCTGGTTCTGTGTTAGTTGCTTCCCTTAATGAACTTTTCTAGATGGCATAAATATTTATTCTCTTTTTTATTTTTATTTAATTTTTTATTATTATCCTAATTTATTCTCTTTAAAATTTGCCTGCAAAATATTAATTATTTAAAAGAAAGTCATCTTTACTATATATCTTTTTATTCAAATTCAAGGGCAATTAACTAACAAATTCTTTAAAGTTCACCCTTAATATTTCCCAACAGAATATGTGAAAAAGGGCATTAACCCAAAAAACATCTTTTCCAAAATATGCCCTCTACTTCTGTTCCATACATTATATAACTGAGAAAAATTAAACATAACTCTATGCATTCTAATTTATTTTATATCTTCTATGAACTAAAATCAACATAATTTAAAACTGGACTGTATTATAGGATAGTAATTTATATAGATGGAATTTTGAAAGAAATTTTAATTTAAAATGACTATAAATTTTCTAAAACTTATTCTAAGGGTATTCAATTACTTATGAAAAACTAAATTATATTTGGCCTTTGGTGATTGTTTTTGTCTCTATTTGATAAATTTAGCTTAGGTGTTCAAATGAGATGTAATGAGGAAGAGAATAAAAAAAAAAAAGGCCACACATAACCAAGTAAAAAATCAAGGTTTGTCCCTAGCAGGAAAGAGACTTTTTAAGCTATGTAGCTAGAGTTTTCCTGCCTGGCCCACAGTCAGGACAAATCTCTCTCACCTGTCAGTCCCACAGCCGCTCAGACCCAACCAAGTAAACACAGAGACTTATATTGGTTACAAACTGTATGACCGTGGCAGGCTTCTTGCTAACTGTTCTTATAGCTTAAATTAATCCATTTTTATAAATCTATATCTTGCCACGTGGCTCGTGGCTTACTGGCATCTTCACATGCTGTTTGTCATTGTGGTGGCTGGCAGTGTCTCTCTGACTCAGCCTTCCACTTCCCAGCTTTATTCTCCTCCTTGTCCCGCTTATACTTCCTGCCTAGCCAATGGCCAATCAGTGTTTTATTTATTGACCAATCAGCAACACATTTGCCATAGAGAACATTCCACAGCAAAGCTAATCAACATTTTTTTTCTAGGTATAAAGATTATGCCACAAGAACTGGCATTTTTGGTAAGTGGTCACATCTGATCTAGTGTTGGGATTCATAAACAAAGATGCCCTGAAAAGAGCATCCTTCTACATGACATAGGAAATGCAAATGGGTAGGATGTCAAGGACAGAAACTAGAGGTGTGGCGTATGACATGCCATGTCGTTATTTTTCTTTAAAATGTAATTATGGATAGAGGCACTTAAGGTGGCAAAGTATCAGGGCTCAGCCAGCAGCAAGAAGGCCTTAAGTCTTCACCCAGAAGGTTCATTCCCTCCTGAGGTCCAGGGTGGGCACACCCCAGCTTCTCCCTCAGCTCTTCTGTGAGCAGCCAGTGTTGTCTGCAGTAAGGCCAGAGTTAGTTTCTTAGAAAAAAGGAACTCTAAATACAAAGTCCGGGTGAGTTTAGACCTTAAACAGGAAATTCACTAGAACAATAGGTAATCTTGAATTTCTGAGGCTGAGAGGCTCTGAGTTTATATGAAATTGTATTACATTTCTAGTTTATATTATATGGCATTAAGGATTTTCTGAGGTAAACACTTGGCCTCCAAGAGTTTTGATCCAATAGCTTGAATGATTTAAAAAAAAAATTAAGTAAGGTCACTGCCTGTAGAAGCAGAGGAAGTTCTCTATGCTGACAGCCATTTTAAGGGATAGCATTACAATAATAACTTGACAGAGGTTTAACTATTCCTGAATGCCAACAACAGTTTGCACAAACACTGGCATTGACATCCCCTACAAAGACCATTTGGCAGGGCTCAGGCAACAGACTACACCACCTCTGGAGTCTTATGCATCATTTGGTGTCTGCTAAGATCTTTAAGAAAAAACAAGTTACATATCACTCCTTCAGGAACAAACTGTGGTAAACACAGAAAACACAAAGATACAAATTCAGTGAAAAATACAGTGATGTAGTAAAAGGGGTTCTTGAAAATATTAGGTGATTATAACATTAAAAACAGGCACACATCCCATTCTGAGACAGCAGGACCTAAGAGGCATTTGCTAAATCCCACAATTGAGTGCTGGGGATGTCTTTCTGTATGCTGTGAATGTGTTGCTCTGATTGATTGATAAATGAAACACTGATTGGCCAGTAGCCAGGCAGGAAGTATAGTATAGGTGGGATAAGCAGAGAGGAGAATTCTGGGAAGTGGAAGGCTGAGTGAGGAGATGCTGCCAGCTACCACCGCCATGAGAAGCAAGATGTGAAGGCAGAACTGGGGAAAGGTACCAAGTCACGTGGCTAAACATAAATAAGAATTACAGGTTACTTTAAGTGTAAGATCTAGCTAGCAAGAAGCCTGAGCCATTAGGCCAAATAGTTTTAATTAATGTAGACATCTGTGTGTTTATTTGGGTCTGAGCTGCTGCGAGCTGGGTGGGACCAGGAAAACTTCAGCTGCAATCGAGATGCTTCTGCAGTGCCCATTAAGCCACAAAATCATTTTACTCACCAAGATTCATATCCATAGATAGGTTGTCACAAATTCTAACTTTCAGGTGAGTGAAATAAAGCTGAGAGGAACCATTTTTTTTTTTGAGGATTAGCTGCATTTTTACTCACAATAAAACCCCATAAGCAAAACAGCTAAGAAGATTGAAAAGACACGAAACTCTGGAAAATTGGCATAAATTACTTTAAAAGGCTACAGGATCCAAAGCATGAGTTCAGTAGCCCCAGGAAGTAAAAAGATTAGGAAAGGCATTTTGTCCAGAGAGTAACAAAAGGAATAAGTCACCAAAGTGAATAGTTACATAACCACCTCAAGAGAAAAGATGCTGAAGGGTGGAAAATTCCAGGCAGAAAAGTTAGGATAGTGAGACACTATGGAAAGGAACAGGAGGCCAAATAGAGATCAGGGCTGAACAGCCAGGGCAACAATCCACTCAGAATCACAGCCACAGGGACATGACACAGGTTTATGTTAATGGCCTTCAGCCTTTTGCTTTGCTGGGGAATTTTCAGGCTATTCTAGGCCCAGCGAACAAGCCTTGCTGGCTGTTCCTATTGCACACATCCCAGGCCCAGGAAGAGAGATGCACAGGATTTATACTGGTGTTCAGGAATTTCTTCGGGGTTTTGGAGAGATGGCAGAAATACCTAATATGTTATTTCTAAGACAAGTTTAAACAGACATGGCTTGGTACAACCCACAGAGCAAAATTCTAAAACAACAACAACAAACAATGACCAAACGGATGAATGAGAGCAAAATTAAATGTGTGTGTGTATGTGTGTGTGTGTATATATATATATATATATATATATATATATATATATATATATATATATATATATATATATATGAGAGAGAGAGAGAGAGAGAGAGAGAGAGAGAGAGAGAGAGAGAGGGTGAGAGAATTTTTCACTGTAAGAGGCCATAGAATACATCACATTATCTAACAGCATCATTCTGCAGTTGAGATTCAGACAGTGTGATGGTTAACATTATGTGTCTAATTGATGGGGTTATGGAGCTAAGGTACTTGGTCAAAGACTATTGTGGATAATTTTGTGGTGGTGCTCTTTGGGTAAATCAGCATTTACTCTTATGGATTATAAGCAGATCATTTTTCTGCTGGAGGTCTTAACAGAATAAAGACTGTGCTTCCAAGGACAGAGGGGACACTGCCAGCCGCCATCCTCTGACTGTGACTATCAGGCTTCATTCCCACAGCTTATACTGCAAATTTGGGGCCGGCCTTGTGAGCCAACTCTGGGAAATGAGTTCTGTTAGAAGAGAACCGGATGTTATGTCCTTGCGGAAATCAGACCACACGCCCTGCATCTCTTTCTGGATGGTTAGAAAGAAACTGCGTGGCTTTGGAGTCCTTCCCTTCCTGCTGTCGCTGCAAGGTCAGCTCCACTGGTACCCAAAGCTAAAGGCAACTTTTATCTAGTGTGTTCCTCTTGAACTTCTTCCTTTTTGAGAGGAGAAAACGAAAGGCAAGAACTTTCAGAGGCAACGACCAGGTTGGGGATATAGCTCAGAGGTAGAATGTGTGTCCACCATACATAAGGCCTGGGATCTGATCCCTAGCTTTGGAAAAGAAAATGTAAATTAAGATAAAGGCAGGGACTTACATGAAATAAATAGCAGGCTTTAAAAGAGCCGAAGAAGATTTTAAGTTTATATTTTAGGGTGACCCCTGGCAGAGAGAAGCGGGTAAGGTGTGCATGCACACACTCATATCAGCAAACCCTGGCAACGGAGGAGAATCTGCTTTTCAGAGCTTCTACATCTTTAGACTTAAAGAGCTAGTTTCAGTAGCAAAAACGAATCCAAAGGCATACAAAGGACGCAGGGAATAATGGCACAGAGAAAAAAAAATGATAAGCCCACAAAAAGCATGCCTGAGAAAGAACGGAATAAAGATGGGCTTCCTAAACAAAGGCTTGAAGCAGAACTATCCAAACATGCTCAAAGAACTAAACAAAGACATGGAAATACTTGGGTCTAAATGAAATTGCAGACCAATTTAAAAAAACCCAAGAAGACATTCTTTTATGAGAGCTAACTTTGAATGTCAAATTGATTGAATTGAGAAACACTTAGAGCAGTGGTTCCTGACCTGTGGGTCAAGCCTTCTTTGGCGGTCGAACAACCCTTTTATATGGGTCACCTAAGACTATTTTTTTCCAAATACAGATATTTAAATTGTGATTTATAACAGTCCCAAAGTTACGTCTATGAAGTTGCAATGAAAATAAATTCATAGTTGGAGCCACTGCAACATGAGGAACTGTGTTAAAGGGTCACAGCCTTGGGGAGGGTGAAAACCGCTGCCCTACAGCATTAATGAGGTCCATCCTTGGGTTGCCAGTACAAGTGTTTCCAGAGAGGTTTAAGTGGAGAGTCCCACCTTAAATGTAGGTGGCAAAGTACTATAGGCTGCAGTCCCAGGCTGTATGTAAAGGTGAAAAGGAGAAAGCAAGTGGGGTCCTGGTGTTCCTTGCTGTCTGCTGCTTGGTCTACCTGGGTGTGAAAATTCCTACCTATATATTCCTGCCACCATTTCCTCTACTATGCCTTTACCACCATGGTTGTGCTCTCTTAAACTGTGAGCGGTATTTCATCACAGCCATGAAAGAAAAGTCACTAAAACTCACTCTTTTTTTTTTTTTAAAATGAGTTCACTTTTAATATTTCAAGTTTTCTAAATTGAATCACATAGCATTGATACTAATATAACATCAAATAAGCTTTTCATTAGCAGTGAGAAAAATATTTTCAATTTTTTTTTTTTCATTTTTTTTTTAAATTTTTATTTTGCAATACAATTCAGTTCTACATATCAGCCACAGATTCCCTTGTTCTCCCCCATCCTGCCCCCCTCACCTTCCCCCCCAGCCCGCCCCCGATTCCAATCTCCTCCAGGGCAAAGCCATCCCCACAGACTGAGATCAACCTGGTGGACTCAGTCCAGGTAGATCCAGTCCCCTCCTCCCAGGCCGAGCCAAGGGACCCTGCATAGGCCCCAGGTTTCAAACAGCCAACTCATGCAATGAGCACAGGACCCGGTGCCACTGCCTGGATGCCTCCCAAACAGATCAGGCCAATCAACTGTCTCACCCACTCAGAGGGCCTGATCCAGTTGGTGACCCCTCAGCCATTGGTTCATATTTCATGTGTTTCCGTTTGTTCGGCTATTTGTCTCTGTGCTTAATCCGACCTTGGTCACAACAATTCTCGCTCATATAAACCCTCCTCATTCTCGCTAATTGGACTCCCAGAGATCCACCTGGGGCCTAGTCATGGATCTCTGCATTCAGATCCCTCAGTAGTTGGATGAGGTTTCTAGCACGACAATTAGGGTGTTTGGCCATCCCATCACCAGAGTAGGTCAGTTCGGACTGTCTCTCGACCATTGCCAGCAGTCTGTTGTGAGGGTATCTTTGGGGATTTCTGTGGGCCTCTCTAGCACTTTGTTTCTTCCTATTCTCATGTGGTCTTCATTTACCATGGTCTCCTATTCCTTGTTCTCCCTCTCTGTTGTTGATCCAGCTGGGATCTCCCACTCACCCAACATAAATCCAGCTACTCTGAACCTGCTAGAAGAGAAAGTTGGAAGTAGTCTTGAACGCATTGGCATAGGAGACCACTTTCTAAATAGAACACCAGTAGCACAGACACTGAGAGAAACAATCAATCAATGGGACCTCTTAAAACTGAGAAGCTTTTGTAGGGCAAAGGATACGGTCAACAAAGCAAAGCGACAGCCTACAGAATGGGAAAAGATATTCACCAATCCCACATCTGACAGAGGACTGATATCCAGAACATATAAAGAACTCAAGAAATTAGACACCAAAATGCCCAACAGTCCAATTAAGAAATGGGCTATAGAACTAAACAGAGAATTCTCAACAGAGGAAACTCAAATGGCTGAAAGACATTTAAGGAATTGCTCAACATCCCTAATCATCAGGGAAATGCAAATCAAAACAACTCTGAGATACCACCTTACGCCTGTCAGAATGGCTAAGATCAAAAACACTGAAGACACCTTATGCTGGAGAGGATGTGGAGCTAGGGGAACTCTCCTCCACTGCTGGTGGGAATGCAAGCTTGTACAACCACTTTGGAAATCAATATGGCGATTTCTTAGAAAATTGGGAATCCATCTCCCCCAAGATCCAGCTATACCACTCTTGGGCATATACCCAAGGAATGCTCAACCACACCACAAGAGCACTTGTTCAGCTATGTTCATATCAGCATTGTTTGTAATAGCCAGAACATGGAAACAACCTAGATGCCCTTCAACTGAAGAATGGATAAACAAAATGTGGTACATATACACAATGGAATACTACTCAGCAGAGAAAAACAATGACATCATGAGGTTTGCAGACAAATGGATGGATCTAGAAAAAATCATCCTGAGTGAGGTATCCCAGACTCAGAAAGACAAACATGGTATGTACTCACTCATAACAGGATACTAGATGTGGAACAAGGATGACCGGACTGCTACTCACATCACCAGGCAGGCTACCTGGAAAACAGGACCCCAAGAAAGACACAGGGATCGCCCAATGACAGAGAAATGGATTGAGATCTACATGAACAGCCTGGACATGAGTGGGGGTAGTGAAGGGCGAGGGTCGAGGGAAAACTCACTCTTAAGTACAAAGCACAAGTGAAAAGATAGAAAGATTTAAGCAGGTATAAGAGTCAGGGAGTTTCTTGCTCTTATATCCTAAATTAACCCATTTCTACAAATCTATACTTTTCCATGTGGCTTGTGGCTTACGGGTACTTTACATCTTGCTTCTCCTGCCGGCAGCTAGCAGCATCTTCCAATGGGTTAATTTAGGATATAAGAGCAAGAAGCCTGAGCCACTAGGCCATATAGTTTGAAAATAATATAAGCCTCTGAGTGTTTATTTGGGTCTGAGTGGCTGTGGACTGGGCAGGACACAGAAAAACTTCAGCTACACTCAGAGATCTAATGTGGGAGAGGAGGTAGAAGATTTTAAGAGCCCAAGGCAATGGATGGCTCCAAGGAAACCAAGTGTCCTCCTTACATGACAGGACTGATATACATAGAACTTACAGAGACTGTGACAGCATGCACAAGAACTGTGCAAGTTCAAGTCAATCAGATCACTTGTACCCTGCTATTACAAACTTCTCTGTTGCTCTCACATCTCCTACGCCAGCAATGGTTTCCTTTAACTTTCCTGCTTTCTACAGTTACTCCAACGTATGTACTCACAAGAAGATGCAACATTTGTCTTTCTGAATCGGGGTTATCTCCGTCAGTATGATTTTTTTTCTAGCTCCATCCATTTACCTGCAAATTCATTATTTTATATTTCTTTACAGCTGAATAAAATTCCATAGTGTAAAAAAAAAAAAAAAAAAAAAAGAGTCAGGGAGTTTGAATGAAGACAATTGAAATTTTCAATCATGCAGACACAATAAAAGATTGAGGTGAACTGAGCCCAGGAATTTATGAGACACCATTGAGTAGACACACATAAATGCATGGTAGGATCCAAGGAGAAGAAAGGGAAAGGGAGAAGATTATTCAAAACATAATGGCCAACATGTGTCCAAATTCTATGGGAGACATGAATGTAAACACATGGTAAGCTCAATAAGCTGTAAGTAAGGTGAGATAAAGGACGCTGCTCTGCCTCTCCACCTCCACCAAGACTGTCTGAGGCAGACTCTTAGAACAGAATGAGACAGTGACTTCACATGCTGGGACCCACGACAACATTGTGAGTTCATCTCTCAGCAGGAACTGTGAAGCCAGGGTTAATGAACTGAAAATGTTAGGACTCTCCTATTAAAGAATTATGCATCTGCCAAATTATCCTCCCCAAATAAGGAAGCAATTCAGATATTCCCAGATCAATGCAACTGGAAGGGACTGATAGACAGGGCTTTCCCGGGAGGAGGCTGGAAGGAGCTCTGGTTACTGTAAAGACCCTAGAGGATGACAGGGGAGTCCAAGGCGAAATAAAGGTCTCAGCGGGCACAGAGACTGAAAGGAAGGTGTTTTGTTTCGTTTGCTTTGTTGTTGCTTTTAGAGACAGGGCCTCACTATCAAGTCCTGGTTAGCCTGGGGCTCTCTATGTAGACCAGTCTGGCCTAGAACTCACACACAGAGAGAGAGGTCCACCTGCCTCTGCCTCCAAATGCCAGGATTGAAGGTGGCAGCCACCACCCCTGGCCTTACACTTTTATTTCGACCTAATCTCAGAGTTGATAAAAAGTTGGCAAAGGAGATACAAAGTCTTCATTTCATTTTGGTTTTTGTTTTTTAATGCCTGCCTCATGTGCTAGCAAATGGCCCCAAACAATTCCTGTTCCATCCCTAAACAGTCTGTAATTACTACAAACAAGGATATTTCTACTTTATAATCATTAAAATTGCTAGGTTTTAACTCATATATTCTATCATGTAATCTATAAACCTCAGGTTTCAACAATGCTACCAAAAGTGCCTGTTACAACAAAAACAAAATGCACCCAAGATTATGCTCTCTTTGCGTTGCCCTGTCTCAATGACTCACAGTCTGACCGGCTCCTCCATCGGTCCTTGATCCCCCAAACCTGGGCATTTTTCAAAGTTTAGGACTGTTAGCTCACAGACTGCTTCCAGTTTGAACTGGTGGGAATTACCTCACGATTTGAGCTTCTGCAGGAAAATAATGGATGTGACACAGGGCGGTCCTGAAAGGGTAACTGATTTTCACTCTTCCTGTGACCAGTCATGTTCACTCCGACTTGACTGACACCTGTCTGTAGACTTCTCCTTCGTGAAACTTCTCTTCTTCCTTTGAGTCTAATAAACATTTTGTGGACAGGTATTTCAAGTCTGAGACTACCCTATTTCTAACCAGAATTTAACCCATTAACATAGACATCTATTGGATAAGTTAATTATTACTATGGTGGTAGATAATGATGACTTAAAATTCTACTATTCCTTCTATTTTTAATTTGTAATAAAAGGCCTTTACTTCTCCCATCTACTCATGCACATATGTATGCCAGGGCAGATGAATGGACTTATGTTTTGTTCAACGGATTTCCACAATCACATCATTATTATCATTTTAATGCTCAAATGCTCCCAGATGCGATGAGTGGATCTTGCTTCGACATCTGTGTTCCTTTGGTGTGTGTCCTCATTCATTGAGAAATTTTTTAATGTTCTGGACAAAGTAGATTCCAGGCTAACTTACATAGCCCTAAAATGATTCATTCTCTAAAAGCCCTGACTTCCTGTTGGGAATTGTTATTTTAAAACCAAATCCAGATGAGAGGTGTGTTCTTCAGTAGTGGAGATGGTGAGGGAATACACACACACACACACACACACACACACACACACACACACACACACACACACACACATTTCACAGTATACATACTCTATTTTAAAACAATGTTTTCATTTATTCTTTGAAAATTTCATCTATTTTGACCATATTCATTCCCTTCCTCCAACTCCTCTCAGATCCTCCCCCATCTCCCTAAACACCCAACTTTACATTTTCTCTCTTAAAAAAATAAAAATAAAAAAACATGAAATCTATCTAGTTTGTGTTAGCTGACTTCTCCCGAGCAGGGGGCTTGCATTATTATTATTATTATTATTATTTTGTATTACATTATTATTTTGACACCTACACATACACTTACCACTCTTCATGCTTGTGATTCTTTTCTCAATCAGACAGGAGTCCTGCTTCATTCTCTGGGGATGTCAAGACTGCAGTCTCTGGCCCCACCCTCACCTCTCTGCAGGTGCTGCCTTCACCTCACTTTAGACTTGAAAATCCACTTGACGGCACCACTACCACCCCTCATAGACGCCCTTCTTGTTCCACTTGGGGACCTAACCCTTCATCTCATGCCACCGTGATCAACAGCCTCCCTGTGTGGACACCTTCCTTAACCTCTGTCCGGATCTAAGCTGTGTGAAAAGGCGTCCCTTTCCAGTGCTTGCCTGTCTCACCTGCCAGTGGCTCTTCTCTGAATTCTTAGGAAGAAAGAAAGGGGTACTTCTAGTTTTAAAATTCAAGTTCACCTTCCTCATTTGATCCTAACAAGTGGCTTATTAATGACTAAGTCACCACTTCTCTTTGACCTACATTATGCATTAGGGATTTAGTATGAAATGGGGCATGTGGATAATGAGAGATTTAAAGCCATAAACTATTCTGTCATAAGAACGATGTCTAAATAAATCACAAAATGTGCATCTTGTGCTTCTGAATTGAAATGCTAAGCGTCCTATTAGGAAGGAAATTCCCCAGGGAAAAACGCACAGAGAGCAAAGCTGGGGGGCTGCCTTTAACTGAGCCTCTTTTTCATTTTCTGTTCTAGGTAAGGATTGCTTTTTCTCAACATTAGTTGACCTGTCTAAAGACGTTTATCTCCTGGGAGCTCATTTTATTTATTGACTGACCATGCACCCATGACTGCTGATGCAGCTCATTAAAAACGTTTACCAGCTCACTAGTCTCTTAGCTCTCTGAGGGGTCTGGTGGTTTTCTGCATTTGTGTGTCTCACTTAACAACAGAAACTCTTCTGAGACAGACTATTTTTATGGTTAGTACTATCAAGCTAAGTCTTACTTTTTGTATAATTATATTTCTTAATATTTAAAGTAATACTGACTTTGCTGTAGTAAAAAGCTATTTATTAGAAACACAAAGGGACACCCGGGAATTCTTATTTTCATAACTGAACAACTATGTGTCAGATACTTACTATGCTTATAGCAATGAATAGGATATGAAATGCAAATATTCTTATTTTTAAATAGTCTTATGTTTTTGAGTAATTCATACATGAGCACTGCATTTACATCACCCTTGTCCCTCCATGTCCTAGCTCCAACTCTCTCCCCTCTTCCTAATTCATGATTTCTTTAATTATTATTGTTACATGCACATATCTGCATATATGTGTACAACTGTATATATAACCTACAGAATTGGTTTAGCTTTGACACATGTAAAGGAACAAAAGTAGAACCATATCTATCACTCAGCACAAAGAAACAATTTGAGATGGATCAAAGACTTCAACATGAAACATGATATGCTAAAACTGCTAGAAGAAAATATAGGCACTACTCTCCCAGACACAGGTATGGGAAAGGACTTTCTGAATAGGACTCTATTTGTCCAGGAATGAAGGTCAACAACTGACAAGTGGTACCTCATAAAATTAAAAAGCTTCTGTAAAGCCAAGGAAACAATCAGGCAGAGAGGAAGCCTACAGAGTGGGAGGAGATCTTTACCAGTCATATCTCTATCAGAGGATTAGAATCCAGAATATAGGAAGAACTCAAAAGACAAAGAGTCAAGAAAACAAATGACACCATGAAAAACGGAGCTGTGGATCTGAACAGGGAGTTTTCAAACAAAAAGAAATAAAAATGGATAAAAATACCCAAAATACAGTTAGCATCCTTAGTTATTAGGAAAATGCAAACTAAAACTACTTTGAGATTTCATCTTACCCTAGTCAGAATGGCTAAGATCAAGAAAACAACTTGATAAGAAATGCTGTTGAGGATGTGGAAGAAGACAAACCCCTCATTCACTGCTTGTGGGATTGCAAACTGGTACAGCAACTCTCTGGCAACCAGTGTAGAGAATTCTCCAAAAGCTAAAAATAAATCTAATATATGACCCAGCTATACCACTCCTTGGCATATGCCCAAAGGATTCAACATCCTACTCCACAGATACTTGTTCAGTCATGTTGATTTCTATTCTATTTATGATAGCTAGGAAATAGAAACAACCTAAATGTCTTCCAACAGATGGACAATGTAAATGTGGTATATATAAACTATGGAATATTACTCATCAGTAAAGAAAAATGAAATCATGAAATTTTTAGATAAATGGATGAAAGTATAACATATTATACTGAGTGAAGTTACCCGGACCCAGAAAGACAAACATCACACTTTCTCTTTTCCTGGTGGTACCTAGTTCTGAGTCCTTAGATGTAAGTGCATGACTTAAACTAACCATCACCTACTATCTTCAGTGTCCTCTAATGAGCTCAGAGTATAATACAGGATGCAAGAAAGTAAAATAAAATTTGTTCTAAATGCTTTTGCTCCAAGAAGTACCCATCTCTGAAAATTTGATTTACACATAAAATGAGGATGTTGCTTTTGGGTTAGATGTTGCAGTTTGTGCTTTACTACGTTTTGTTCCTTCTTCTCTCAAAGAGCATTTTTACATAAGTGCATACCTACCACCCTTGAGTTTTTAATTCATAAAAAACCTATTGTCCATTTTAGTGAACCAAATCCCATATCTCCTTACCATGAAGAAGAAAAATATAAACATTATCTTACATGAAAATAACGTGACTTGGGCATTAGACACCAAGAACACATTTAATAGACAACTGGCCCTGTGTTCTAATGATTGCTGAAAGTCTGCAAACAAAATAATTTAAAACAAGAGCTCTTGTCGGGCTGTGGTGGCACACGCCTTTAATCCCAGCACTTGGGAGGCAGAGCCAGGTGGATCTCTGTGAGTTCGAGGCCAGCCTGGGCTACCAAGTGAGTTCCAGGAAAAAGGCGCAAAGCTACACAGAGAAACCCTGTCTCGAAAAACCAAAAAAAACCCAAAACAACAACAACAACAAAAAACAAAAAAAAAAAACAAGAGCTCTTGTTTTGTATTTTATCCATGTATTTGTAATGATGTCTTATACAAGGCTACCTAGGGCTGGGGGCAAAGTTTGATACATTGCTTGCCTAGAAAATACCAGCTTTAACACTACAAAACAAAATAAACAAATAAGCATACAAGCAAACAAATAATAAATAAAAACAAAGCAATTATCTTACTTATAATCTAGATATGTTTTTAATTGACTTTGGAAAATATCTCTGAAAGTACATTTGTCAAGGACACTGGATTATCAGATTTACTTTAAAATCTGGAGATGTTCATAGCTGTTTTTAAATATCTGTTAATATAGATTATGTATTTGGGAGCAAGCTCTTAAGTTCAATATCAAGTTCTCCACTGGGTATGTCTTAGAATGGAGATAGCGTTATTTTCTAGGTAGAATAATGGTCCTTCCTGTGGAGCAGTGGGGCAAAATGTTTTATTGTTCTTGCTATTTTGAATTTCAAATGAAAGTCCTTATTACACCTTAACCTGCCCGATCATTCAATCATATGGCTCTAAATTCAATCAGCAACACAGATTGGCTGCACCCGGTTTATGAATCATGTATTCACTGTCAGTCTCACTGCAGCTCCGCAATTTGTAAAAATTCAGGTGAAATAAAGAATACTGTGCAATGCATACTGAGTGGGCATGCCATTCATCCAGATTGTTGCATGCTCTGGAAGTCAAGCCTTGGATAACTCAAGCCATGAGGGCATTATTGACTTGGACTTTACAATAATTTCTAAATTTAATCAGTCAATTTTGTTAAGCTTCAGTTTCCAGAATGCAAAATGAAAGGAAGTTTGTTGATTCAATTCATACTCAGTCAACTGCTATGGCCAAAGCAGTAATTTGGCAGAATAGAAGGCATAATCTTGATTGTGAAAGCCTCTACTTATCTACATATATTTCTGAGTGTCAAAACTTACCTATAAGACCAAATAATTCTGTGTGATAAAATTAAAAACAAAGAAATTCACAGGCTCTTGAAGAACAAGTTGGGACACACAGAGAGGAAAGGAGAAAATGTCTAAGAACAACATTGAGATGTCCTGGAATACTGACACCACTGTCACAGGCTTAGAATTTCAAACATGGTAAAGTACAGAATCACTTCCAAAGTGAAAAACATCTGTCCAGATGAAGTGCACATTGGTCTTGGGTCACTACACAGAAACAGCAAGTTTAGTAAACATGTAAATTTACTGTTACACAGCAGAGAAAAGATAGGCAGAAAAGTAATTGATCTTTTGCCTGAATCATGTCATCTAGGACCTTCTCGATTCTTTCCTTGTTCAGCTGTGCCTTCTTCAGGAGAGCACCTTGGTCACATCATAATAAGACACACAGAATCTCAGGAACACCTCTCCCTGTGTCTCCTGCTTACCCTTAAGGGAAATTCTGCAGCGGTCCTCGAAGATCTCCTCTCATTACAGAACCCTGGACTTGGACATGTGTTCCTTTATAAGCCATCACTAACAGAGGCTAGTCAGTGGCCTCTCAGAATAGGCTTAATCATTTGGGATGCTGCCTGCTCTGGTGGATAAAGTACTTTTAAACATATACATATGTGATCTGGGGTTAAGCTGGGTGACACAGAAGCCGGGAGCCTCATTTGGCAAGTTATCTGAAAGATGCTGATTTGTTTTCCTACTTTCAACTCAGAAAAGGCAAACCCGTTGGAAAGTGATAAAATCACACTAGCTCCTTATACACTTTCAAGAAAACTTACCAAAATCTACTAGCTTGACTCCACCTTCAGTAGTCAACAGAATGTTATTCCCTTTTACATCGCGGTGGATAGTTTTGTTGTTATGCAGATGCTGAAGTCCCTGGAAGGTGGAAATTGGATAATGACTCTTAAAAGTACAAAACAAAGAAACATTTTTCAGGTGGTGCATTTGTGCAGAATCAATACCAAACACATGTGAAAATCGGCATTCAAATACTTATGTTTTGCATTTAGCTAGTCAAACCAAAATGTAGCATTTCCAACTTGGACTATATAAAAAGTCACAAAAAAGAGCATACTTCTCAGCTTTCCCCAAAAATCTCTACAATTTTTTATTACATTTATTTATTTGTGTGTGGTGTGTGTGCACGCGCGTGCACGCGTGTGCATGTGTGTGTGTGTGAGTTTGTGCATGAATGTGAAAATGTGGGAGTCAGAGGACAACTTGTGGGAGTCAGTTTTCTTCCACTATGCAGGTCCTAGGATTAAACTGAGGTCATCATGTCTGGCAGCAAGCACTACTACCTGCTGAGCCCACACACAGGCCCTCCCTCTAGTCTTAAAATTTTGTTGATTCCCAAAAAAGGGAAAATATTCTAAATACACTTATTTAAGATAGTGGCAAATAAAAAGATAACTACTAGAAAAATATTTTCTATCTTTATCTATAAAAATAAAAACAAACAAACAAACTTAAAGGCAGAAATCAGGATCCTATCAACACAAAATTGACTTCTAATGAAAAACTCAAGTTGTCTCTGCTTAATGTCTAGACTGCATTCAATCCTGTGTTAGTCAATACTAGCATAGTTATATTTTTTAAGTAGGATCTACATTTTTATTAGGTAGAGCTACTTCCTAATTATTGCACAAAGAATTCAAATGGTCTTACCATGAGTGCTTCATGTAAAATATATGCAATCAGAGGCTCGCTCATTCTTTGCCCCCTCTTCAGAAATCCTTTCACAAGATCGGTCACTGATCCTCCATTGCACAGCTGGAAGTGAGTGTGTCAGATGAACATTAACATGAACAGACGGTGTTAAAGCTCTTACTGTAAAAAGGTTTTCTTAAAATGTTTCAAAAAATTATTCTGGTATCCTGTTGTAAGTGCCTCATGAAGACTTTCATTATCTCCCATGAAATCACAAATGAAATGGACATAAAAGACTTGTGCTTATGACTGATAACTAGAACACACAGCTTTCATCTAAATTAATTTTAGAAGGGAATTTTCTACTTAAATTTAAGGATAAGAATTGTAGTTCTACAAATTATTCCTTGATTTAGGATGTAAGCTTCAAAAGCAATACTGACTTCTGCTTTTACAATTAACGTAGTCCAACAGTGTCAATGGATATACACTACGTTAAATGTGCACTTTAAAAAGAAACAAACCTTCATTTAGGCAACATTGCTAAGTACACTGAAGTAAAGATGACAAATGAAACCCTAGGAAACAATTTAGAATATTATGCGGCCTCTGTTCTCCAGCACTCCCCTTCTCTACACACAGGCAGAATCTGAACAGACAAGAGGAAAGAATATGGTGGAGAAACTTTTCATATCAGGGCTCTGCAAAATTAGCTAACATTAAGTCCCACTGAAAACTTTCAAAGGAGGCACCCCTTCTGCAATACAGACCAACACTGGCAGATTGTCTTACAAAACTATTCTCAAACAACTGAAAAGAAACTGAGTCCTTTAAAAGGCCACTCCTTTACAACAGTGGTTCTCAACCTTCCTCATGCTGTGACCCTTTAATACAGTTCCTCAAGTTGTGGTGACCCCCAACCATAAAACTCTTTTTGCTGCCCCTTCGTAACTAATTTTGGTACTGTTATGAATCGTAATTCAAATATCTGTGTTTTCTGGATGGTCTTAGGCAACCCCTGTGAAAGCGTCATTCCATCCCCCAAGGGATTGTGGCCCATAGGTTGAGAACTGCTGCTTTCTAAGGACCCAGGCATTAGAACTAGTTAGCAACTTTCTGAAAAACAATGCTAGAGCTCTCTCTCTCTCTCTCTCTCTCTCTCTCTCTCTCTCTCTCTCTCTCTCTCTCTCTCTCTCTCTCTTCCTCCCTCCCTCCTCCCTCTCCTCCTCTCTTTATCTTCTTCTTTTGCAATGTGTAGTTCTTGCTGGGGCTGTCTATTGTGAAAGAAATGTGAACACTGTCCAGAAGGAGGAAAGACTCCTATGCAACACTGTTGGAGTACACCTATGACCAAAAACTGTCAGAACCACAAATTTACATGGAGGCCACCTTTATAGAAGAGCAGGTTGTCAAGCACTTCTACCCAGAAGTGCGTGTTCAACCTCAGACTGATGCCACTCCCATTGTTAACCACGACACCTGTGGTAGTATTTCAAAACAGCTAAGGTAACCTTCTTCTTTTTGTCTTTAAAACCTTCCTCATTGCCTCAACCTCTTTGAATGTTCCTGTATTTACTCTGATAGTTGCATTTCCATTGGAGGCTCCACTGTTCTGAAATAAATATTAGTATTTGGAGATAATCTCTGGCCCATTGTTTTGTCTGGGTTGACATCACTGTGTTAGTGAAGAAGTCTCAAGTCTGCCTTCTTTGATACAGCATAGTGAATTTCAGGTCAACCCATAGCTTCTTTAAATATTGAGTGGTGATTCTCCTCCTCTTTCTCCTTCTTCAATGCTGATGTATTCTATTGGATGGAGGGCTACTGTTTTTCTACTTACTAAATGAAGGATATCTGAGCTGTTATCAGTTTGGGAGATCTAGTAATATATCATTATTGGCTTGTAAATGGAAACAGATGCACCCCTCTATGATAAGATATCAGCATAGAGAAGATCTGAGTAAAGGGGTTTATCACCATACTCTATGTTTTCAGTTTAATCTTTCTGTAAACCCCAAGCTAGTCAAAAGCTAATATCTATTCATTAAACAAACAAGTATGCAAAACCCAGTTGCTAACACTCATACAGTGAAGGGTCATACAAAATTAATCCATGGCCAATAAAAATTAAACCCCTTTCTAGTACATTCTTAGAAATGATTTACTCTTGGTTTTGTTTTCAACTGGCTCGTTTTTATTCTTTCACAGTTTTAAACATGGATATAGTAAACTTCAGTCATTTCCACACCCATTGCCCTCTCTCATCCCCATTCCTCTCTTGTTTAAAACCCTTTCCCAATAGGTCACCCTTCTACTCTCACATCTTCTTTATGTGTGTGTCTCACCATGTTTAGTTAGAGCTTCTTGCCTGAGCACAAGTGGGAGGTCATTTACTGAAGCATGAACAATGGAAGAAAATTACACTCTTCCCCTAGCAACCATTAACAGTCAACAGACCTTCAGAACTGAACTTTATATCCAATATGTTTTTTACAGAAGTGATGTGCTGACCCAGGAAACATTCTTGACCTGATGCATTCAGATATGAATTCATCATAATAGCAATTACAGTTATGATGCATTTTAGAAGAATGACAATTTATTGATTCATATTCCACAAGTGCTTATTGAGTCATTAGTATATACAAAGAACTAAGACAGGTCTTCAAGAATTTAAGATGATAAGGACCCCTATGGTTCTCAAGTCTACTGTCAGGGTTACCTCACAAGGCTTAGAGACAATCTGTACCACTGGGGCTAGGAAGCTGTTGCTGGCATCTGGAGGGGAAGGACGATGCCAGTCACCTAAAAGCTCAGAGAACAACCTTCCACAATGCAGAACCATTCAGGCTAAAGTGTCAACAGTGCCAGGACTAAAATAAATGACAACAACCTAATTAGGAGAATAAAAACCAATACCATGGTTTGTATGTGGATAGGAGATGCCTATGAGAAATATCTGCAGCAGCTAGAGAGGCTGGCACCACAGGTGGACTCTGTCATCACAGGCATTTGGTGGTTCCCTCCAGGGTCCTTTAGCATATTTACTGTGCTTGTGATTTCTTGTGAAATTCACAACTGAACTTTGGAGGGTGCATTTAGTTTTATCCATTTTTTCTTTATGCCCCTGTCTTTTTCATTATTGGAATTCTTAGGCCTCTCTCCAAAGAGATGATACATTTTGTGCCCCTCACAAGATGGAAGTCATGTCATTTTCCTATGACTCTACTTAAACTCACTAAAAACAAGTATGTATATTTGAACTAAAACAGAGTTTTTAGTGGTAAATAAAGAAAAGGAAAAATGTCATTCCACATAAATATGGACACTGTCCTCAGCTGTGCAGGAGCCACTGAGCAAGCTTGCAGAGCGAGATCCAGAGTCCCTCTGTGGAAGACCCAAAAATGCAGTTGTCAGCCATGCTGAAGAGTGAGTTGCTCCCTCTAGAAAGATCAACGAGCTTCACAAGAATGAGATGGAAGACATGACTGCTAATTATGGAAGAATTCTATGATGACCCTTCAAAGATTTCATTATCTTCTACTTTAGGGCTTAATGGGACAACATAAACAGTTGCAAATCTTTCCAGACAGTAAAATAATGACAAGATGCCACAGTAACAGTCTGTACCTATCAAAATTATTAACCACAGTTACGTGTCATGGCCTAAACTTCATTACCAACTTGAATATAAAATCACACAGAAACAAACATCTGCGTGTATCTGTGAGGGTATTTCCAGAAAGGTTTAACTGAGGGAGGTGGACTCACCCTCAGCATGGGTGACATCATCCTATCTATAGACTATCATCCCAGACTGAATAATGAGGGAAGAAGAGGAAACCCCAGGGTACTAGCATTCATCTCCCTGCTTCCTGACTGTGAACACAATGTGACCGGCCACCTCACTCTCTGGCCACCTGACTTTCTGGCCACCGCATTCTCCAGCCACCATGCTTTGCCCATAACTGCCCCCTCAAACTACAAGCCAAAAATCAACCTTTCCCTCCTTAAGCTACTTTAGTATTATATTTTGTTATAACAAGAAAAGTAACTAGTTATTTTCTTACCCAGAGCATAAAACACACAAACTATCTGAAAAAATAAGTAAACAAATTTTACCCTTCAAATTATTATTATTATTATTATTATTTTGAGACAGGATTTCTCTGTGTAGTTTTGGTGCCTGTCCTGGATCTCACTCTGTAGACCAGGCTGGCCTCAAACTCACAGAGATCCACCTGCCTCTGCCTCCCAAGTGCTGGGATTAAAGGCATGTGCCACTGTCGCCTGGCTTACCCTTCAAATTTAAATTTTGTTGTTTGAATTTCATATGATAAACCCCATAAAAGAAACTGAGTTACCTAAGCAATTAAGACAGTGATTTCTTGTAAAATAAATTAAAAAAATAATTTTAAAAAGGTAGTGATTTCTTATATAACATCTATAGTTACTTACCACATAATTTCTATTAGCTAAATATTTCTTACAAATATTAAAATACAATTTGGGGAGTCATATTAGTTAAAATTATCTTCAAAAAGCATAGTCACTTGCTTTTTAGAATAAACAAACTCAAAATCACTATCTGATAGGAAAGAAATAGAGTTATGAAAATCAGATTGTTAAATTTTATTTAGAGATAACACAGTATGCTTGAAAATATCAGGAAATTTATTTCCCTTATTATTTATTTCATTGATTTTTTTATACTATACTGTAACATGCCATGAAAATATTTCATGTTTAGAAACATATTTAAAAATATATTGGGTATAAAAATCAATCAATCAACCAATCAGATAACCAATCATAAGGAAAACTACAGAGAGGGTAACATTGAAATCAGGCAGACTCTCTCCACACCAGGCATCTGTTTTAATCTGGACGTAGTAGTGAAATGGTGAAGAGAGCGAAGAAGGAAATGCCACCCTTTTGATTTAAGGCCCACTCTGCAAGATGGAGCTCATGCCTGGTGGTGTAACCAGGGTCCAGAACTTGTGGCTAGCCAGGTCCTAGCTCCTAGAGGAGAATCTACTACTATTATTTTCAGACAAAGTACACTGACAACTGAGGAGTTAGTGTATCCCATAGATTCATGTGTCTCAGCCCTCATCAGAGAATCTTCTTTCTGAAGTAGATGCTGATTCATCGAGGCCCCAAACAGTTCAACATGCAGAGAATAAGAGACTCCAGAGTGCTCAGCCCTGAGCAGGATACCTCCAGCACACACCCTATCATCAGGTCACTGGGTGACTGTGGTCACGACCACCATTATGGAAGGAATACAAGTCCTCCATAATTCCTTCCTTCCAGATGTGCCTAACCCTGATGGTGCATTTTCCATCCAAGAAATCCATTTCTCAAACAGCTTTAGGCAGCAGGGTTTAATGTGAGGAATGCCAAACTTTACTTCTGAACGAAACGTAAAGAAGTAAGTTAAAACAGAAAACAAAAGGAAAGATCTATCAAAATACAGAAATTACCATGGGAACAAAAATCCAAGTCTTGCTGATGGCTTTGTGGCTTACTTCCTTAAAGAGACACCAAAAAGAATGATCATGGCACGAATTCTGATCCCTCACTGAGAGTGAAGTTTCAAATACCGTCCTGATGAAATGAACTGTTCCCACTAGTCCAAATGCTATCCCTGGAAAGGATACAGGGTAAACTTAAAAATGAAACACAACAATTCTTTTTGAACAAAAGGATGGGAATACATGAATTGCAGATATTCTTTAGCTAGATGACAGATCACCAAAATAAAACAGCCTTATGTGCGGCTCTAAAATGAAAAGCACCCAGGAGAATGAATGGTACTATATTTAATCTAAGCAATTTTACAACACCAAGATAGACTGAAAGAAAAATTCATGATAGGAGACACCCCCCGACACTCGCCCGCTGCCAAAGTATAGCTTTGCAACATAATGTGGAAACAGAGCCTGGGCACTCTTTAATCAAACAAAATTGAAGTATAATTTTCCTAAATCAGAGCTACACTCACTGAGAGCCTTCTTAACCCTCTAGCACACAGATATGAACTGAAACAACCAGGACAAAAGGGAAGTCATTCCATAAGCAACATGGTAGCGCTTCCAAACGAGTTTCTACAGGCCCTCTGGATGTATTCTGTCCTTATTGAGACAGAAAATAAGGTGTTGGTTTTTTTAAACTGAGATTTATGAAAAAGGGCTCTTCATATCTGCAGTTAGGAATCCTTACTTGTGCTGCTTTTCATTTGTTTTGTTTTGTTCTCAGTGTGCTCTGAGGTCGTCTGCTGAAATAGATCATGTTCTGCCCTGAGCCACGGAACTTGGTTTTCCAGGGCTTGCTCCAGTTTTGTTCTGTTCATTTTATAAAAGCATTGTCAACATTCAATCTTGAGTCTCAGTAGACGTGCATCAGTATCAGGGCAGGCAGGGGATGAGGTGAGAGCTTGCCATAGGCTTCCGCAGTGACTGCATCATTTTACACCACCATGAGCAATGAGCAAGGGTTTAGTTTGCTCCACAGCCTCATCTGTTCCTGGCATCATCAGCCTTTCTAAGCTCAGCCATTTTAGTAGATACCAAATAGTATTTCTTTAGGCTTTTAGCTTAACTATTCCAAAGCCTAAAAGCATTAAACATATTTCTTACAAATGCTTCTGTAAAGTGCCCACTTGTATTTAAGTTGAGTGGGCGCATTTTATTGGGTGAGATTTCTATTATTTCTAGTAGCTGAACATGTTTAAAAATGGGCATTGAATTTTAGCACACATTTTCATGGTCGTTCCCCCTGCCGCCCGATGCACATTTTTATTCTATTAAATGCAATTACAGTACAAGAATTTTTTTTTGTTTCAGCAAACTTATTTCAACATTTCAACAAACTAGTATTTTGGAACTAATTCCGGCCAGTCAAATATGTGCTCACACAGTACATTAGACTCTTTCCTTGTAATGTCTTTGTCTTCCTTTGTTAGTGCAAGGCTGGTCTCTAAAAGGAAGTCAATGAAACCAATTCTCTTTAAAATATTTCACAAGATTCTTGTTTCAAAAAAAATGGTAGCATGAAGAATTCATGGATGTACTATCTAGCAAGCTAAACACCAATAAAAACCAAAGAGGCGATGAATTACTTAAAGTAACAGAGGACCCAAAACTGCACACAGAGACCACCTGCATTTCTCACATAATCTCAAGCCTATGCTGTAGAAGCTACATTCCAGGTAAGGACAGGGGTTTGCTTCCTCTGCTGTGTCCCCATTCACAGGATGGAGGCCCTAATTCTGATGAGCAGGCTAACGATGATACTCACTCTCACCCAGGCTTGTTAGGTATAGAGGACAATGCCAGCAGGGACAAGTTGAGAATCGAGGTACTTCCTTGATCCAGAGCTCTGATCCAAAAGCAGGTGTCTCTACAAGAGATGTGGATCCCTGCTGGCAGCTATACTTGTACATCAGTTCTGGGGACCAGACTCAGGTCCCTGTGCTTGTAAGGCGAGCAAGCTCCTGAAACTGCAGGCAGCCCCCAAAACGGTGCATCAGAGATTGTGCCCACAGGAAGCCATAAGAACAGAGGGCTGCAAAGTCCTCCCCAATGTTCCTGATGATATTGGGGAGACAGTGAGAAGTTCCAATCTAAGAAAACTTTTGAAAACAGTGGAGATTCTAGTAATGAGCTATGAGAGCAGCAGGCCAACTACATACCATGTAGTGTAGGAGGGTCAAACAAACAAAGAAGTCTGCTGGGCTTCTCAAAGACGACCCACAAAAAGCGTGTCTGCATTTAGCTGATCAAACTGTGAAGCATTTTTTGTTTTGCCCCAGGGCATTGCTGAAATCTATAGAGAAATCAGCAGACCATTAGTGGCGTTCAATAGCTTGGTGTAGTTCAGAAGCAGACTGGTGTAATAGAAAAATCAAAGAAAGCTATAATTGGGGCTGGAGAGATAGCTCAGTTGGTCAAGTGCTTGTCTTACAAGCACAGGGACCTGAGTCTGGTCCCCAGGACTGATGTACAAGTCCCCAACATAGCACGGGTGTGCCATCTCGGCACTGGGGAAGGACAGTCAGCAAGATCCCTAGGACTTACTGATCTTAGCCTAGCTGGTGCATCCCAGACTCATGAGAGACCATGTCTCAACAAAGAAGGTAGACAGAGCCTAAGGGATAAGACCTGATGTCTCTGGCTCCACAAATCCTCACAGTCACATGCATGCACCCACACACGTACATGAGCACTCCCCGGTCCTAGAAGGTAGAAAGGAGTCCCTGCTGAATAGCTATCATCGTTGGATCACTGGATGTACCAAATCTAGGCCCTCTACGAAGTAACATGAGAAGCTTTATATTACAGGGAAATTCATTTTATTAAAATAGTTTGGTGGCATTTACTAAATAAGCAAGTCCAAATAGTGAGTCCTCCAAGGGAGTTAGCATTTAGAAATCCTACAACAGGATTACTGAAACTGTCCAATTTTCAATAAAAAATTATGAGACAAAGGAAGAAATAAGAAAATGCTATTTTATAGATAGGAAAAATAAATAGGCAGCAGGAACCGTCTGTGACAGGCCACCAAGGATGTGTGTGCTTAGAAGACAGAGGCACGAAAGCAGGAAAGAAAACACGTGTTCAAATTCTAAGGGAAACCATCTTTAAAGTAAGAAAGGTTTGACGCTAATGCCAAAAGGAGAATATGGAAATAGAGAATTTTTTATTTAATTTAATAATTTTTTTTATTATAATTCATCATTTTCTCCTTCTTTTCCTCCCTCTTTCATCCAGTGTTCCCTTGCCTGTTTCCTTTCTTTCAAATTCATGGCCTCTTTTTTCTGTAATTGTTGTTACGTTAGTGTATATGTGTATTCCTAAATATATACAATCTGCTCAGTGCATATTATAGAGATTCTATAATCACCACTTTATTAAACCAGCACAATTCCTAACTACGTTCTAAGGATTTGTTCTTATACCCACAGATAAGTGTAGTCCTCACTCTCATCAAGGAACTTTCTCTTACAACAGGTAGAGACCATTACAGAAAACCACAACCACTCAAAACGCAGAGTTGTGGAGCCCAGCCCCAACTGGCTCTAGAATACAATTGTATCTAGCCCCAATTGTATCTAGAATACAATTTCTGCACCTAAATCCCAGTGATCATTGCAGAAGAGAGGACAGAAAGACTGTAGGAACCAAGGGAACTGGGAGTTTGCTATGAGATTGTGCCTCCTAGAAATGTCAGAAACTACACCCCCTTTAATCTCACCAACATGTTAGTAAGAACTGACAAAGACATGCTAACATGGAAGGGGAAAAAACTCCCAAAACTGCAACCCTAGACAAAGAACTTCGGGCAACCAAGGAATGCCGAGAACAGAAGAAACATCTTTCTCAGGAAAGAGTTCAAAAGTTGGTTATCTACAACCAAATGGTCAGCCAATAAAGAGAATTTTACAAACCAGAAAGACCAAAGGAAAGCTTCACAGTTGAAAAGTGCAATGGAAATTAAAAGAACGAACAAACAAAAACCACTGTAGGGAAACATCAAGAGACGTGAGCTCAAAAAACAACCTGCAAATCTGAAGCGGTTAGCAGAGGCTCTGACTGGCATCAAGTCCACTGTTCCTTCTTAGCTGGCTCTTCTTGTCTTTCCTCCCTTTCTCCAGTTCCCGTTTCAGTTTGATTGAACATTTTCTCTATCCTGCTTTTTCCTGTGCTGTCTTATCAGCTATACTTCCTTTTTTACTTTTTTTATTATGCTGTAGGGCTCATAACATGTTTTACTTACCATAGTCTGCCTTAAAGTAGTATTATGTCACCATATACAAAATATATACTTGCCGGGCGGTGGTGGCGCACGCCTTTAATCCCAGCACTCGGGAGGCAGAGCAAAGCGGATCTCTGGGAGTTCGAGGCCAGCCTGGGCTACCAAATGAGTTCCAGGAAAGGCACAAAGCTACACAGAGAAACCCTGCCTCGAAAACCAATATATATATATATATATATTTCCACCTTTCTCCCCTCTCCCTTTGATACTACTGTTATGCATTTTAATTCTCCCTTATGTGGATAACCTAGCAATATACACCTAGAACTGTCTTTTAAGAAGTGATTTTTATTGAAAGAGACTATAAAATAAAAATTAGTAATGTTATATTCACCCTCATAGTCACCAATGATGGTGTTTTTTACATCTTTCTCTAGGTCTGAATTTTTATCTGGAATCATTTTCTTTCTTAAAATTATGTTTATGGAATTTAAAAAAGTTTTATTACATCTATATATCTATCAATCCATCTATCCATCCATTCATCCATCCATCCACCCACCCACCCATCCATCCATCCATCCATCCATCCATCCATCCATCCATCCATCCATCTATCCATCTATCCATTCATCTATCCATCTATCTATCTATCATCTACCTACCTATCATCTATCATCTACCTACCTACTTATGTGTGTGTGATATGAAAATGTGTGTGCATACATGCGTGTTTGTGTGTGTGTTTGCATGCACATAAGTGTGTGCACCATGGTGGGTTTGAAGGTCAGAGAACAATTTGAGGGAGTGAGTTCTCTCCTTCCGCCAAGTGGTGGGTCTTAGGACTTGGACTCAGGCCATCCAGCTTGGCAGCAGGCACCTTTATCCATGAAGCCATCTCACCAGCCTATTTTTATGTTTCTTTACATTTATTTTATTACCAGTCTTAAAAAAAAATGCTTGTCTTAGTGTTTTATTGCTGTGAAGAGACACCATGACCATGGCAACTCTTATAAAGGAAAACATTTAATTGGGGCTGGTTTACAGTTCAGAGGTTTAGTCCAGCATGGCTGGAAGCATGGTGGCATGCAGGCAGACATGGTGCTGGAGAAGTAGCTATACATCTGGATTGTCAGACTGCAGGAAGAGAGAGTAATACTGGGCCTGGTTTGAGCTTCTAAAACCTCAAAGCCCACCCTCAATGACATACTTTCTCCAAACAAGGCCACACCTACTCCAACAAGGCCACACCTCCTAATAATGCTACTCCTTATAGGCCTATGGGGGTCATTTTTATTCAAACCATCACAATGCCTGTTTTTATTTTACTTTAATTTATGAATATTTTAGCTGGGCCCAGAATTCTAAGATGACATCATTTGACTCCAAGTGCTTCATGTACGTCATTCCTTGGCATCTTAGGAAATGTCAATGGCCACCTCGATCTGTGACTCCTACGTGAAACGCATCCTTTTCTGCTCTGTTCACGATTCTCTTCATTACTAGTTTCTGGCATTTTGCTTTTGATAATCTTAGTATAATTTTCTTAGTTTACTCGATTTCAATGTGGACAACTGGGAAGTTCCTGTATTTAGGTCTACTCATCTTTGCTTCCACATATCTAACCTAAACTTAGCCTCAATTGTTGGAGTTGTTTTTTTCCATAGAGACTTCTGTTTCAATTCTAGAAGTTCTACTTAGTTCTTTACAGTTTCTATTTATTTCAATATTGTTAATTTTTCCTTAAATCTTTTTACATTTATAACTACATTGAAGTTCTAACTTGCTAATTCCAGTGCCTCTTTTCTATTGTTCACATTTTCCCCTGACTGGTTCACATTCTTCCTGTGTTTTCACATATATAGTTTTATCTTGGAACTGGATGTTGCTAATGTCATGTTATTGGATTTCTGTGTTTTGCTGTCTTACATGAATAAACACTGAATTTCTTTCTGGAATGCAGCTAATTAACTTATAGATTAATTACAGCCTTCCAGGAAGCTCTTACTTTTAAGGTTAGCTTAACCTTCCCTGTAGGACAACTTTTCTGGGGTCCCTAGTAAATGCTTCAGGTATAGTCGATCAGAGCTTGAGCAGCTCACTACGCAGCAAATTCATCCTGTGCAGATTACAATTGTACAGCAATTCCTCCTCTGCTCTGTTCTTTGCCCGACATCTGCATTCTTCGTTCTAGGTACTTTCAAACACCTTCTTGCATAGTTTAATTGCACAGATAATCTTGCCTTTCTGGAAACAGTTTTCTGCATAGTTTCCTCTTCCATTTGATCTCTAACCATGGACGCCCTCCCAGTCTTTTCAGTTAGGCAGAACTGCTTTGGTCTCTGCATTCACTGCTGCTTCTTCTCATCACTGTGATCAGATACGTGACAGCAACTACTTCAGGGAGAAGAGATTCATTTTGGCTCATGGCTCAGAGGGCATGTTCATTCTGGAAAGGAAGGCATGTGTGGTATGGCTTCTCACACAGCACCACAAGAAGCTAATCAGCTGGAGAAGAGGTGGGGCTGAGCTGTAATCCTGAAGTGTGCTGGTTCATTGGCCCCGCCAGACTTTATGGATTTATCTGTCAGCTAAGCCTTATGTATGAAAGGTTCCCCAGCTTGCCTACATAGCACTACCAGGTAGAGACTAGTGCCCAAACAGGTGAGCTTCTAGAGGGATTTAACGTCCAAATCCCAAACACCTCCTGGAAGATGCCATTCTGGGGCCTGTGGTGTCAGACTTGCCCTTAAGAATAAAACAGAAGTGATTATGATGTTCAGCACTTGCCCACTGTTTGAAAAATGCTTTAGTTTTGTCCAGTATTCTGTTTGTATATGGAAGATTGCATGCTGATACAAGCACTATCACAGCCAGGAGCAGAATCTCTGCTTATTTCTCTGCAGACTGGAGAATGCAGAAGAGCACTTTCTAGACTTTCCTTAGATAAGAATCACATGGGCGTGGTGGCACATAGCTTTAATCCCAGCACTTGGAAGGCAGAGGTAAGAAAGGGCCAGCCTGGTCTACACAGTGAGTTCCAGGATAGCCAGGGCTACATAATAGAGAGATCATCCTGTCTCAAAATAAATAAATAATAAAATAGCTTCCAAAGTCCACTCATGGATCTTCTGCTTCATCGGTACAAGTGGTCCACACTGTTATAATCACGGACTCTGGAGGATAGTACCAAGGACCAAGTTCCTGCAGCCACTGTTCTGGATTCTGTCAGCAGGTTAAAAAGTCTCCTTTGCCCCTCCTTGTCAAAGGTCTTCTCTTTCATTTCCTATTAATATGTCTATTTATCCTCTTCATAGCACGAGCAATAATGATTAATTTGTGCTTTAAATCCTTTTCCCACCACTACACTAATGATCTCTAATGTAAGTTCATCTTGCTCCCCACTGAATACTGACAACCTGCCATCATGCCCGAAGTAAGAGGTTACAATTCAAGAAACAGTCAAGTGACAAGATGTAAATTCCGTACAGGTATCCACACATATGCACATGTGTGCACAATGGCAGGTCAGCTGTTCCTATGGTATAGAAGGGGTCTGCTCAAAGTTTGACATGTTTCGATAAAATGTACTAATACATTAAATTCTAGATGCCAAAAAAGTGATAAAACAATTATGAAAACAGATGCCACCTAACAGGCATTTTCTTTTTTTATTAATTAATTTTTTTCATTTATTTTACATCCTGATTGC